>NC_142008.1:61472994-61637283 GCF_049901715.1 Pseudonaja textilis
TAAAGATAATTGTATAGTTTAGATATCTTCTTTTTCCGGTTCCTTGTAAAATTTTATCTAATTGTTGCTTATCCAAATAAAATCCATATTCTTTATCTTTTTTATACCTTGCCTGTACTTGCATATATGGCCACCAGTCTATATCTATATTTGTTGTTGTAATTCCTGTATAATTTTTAATCTTCCTTGTTCATCTAGCAAATCTTTGTAGTTCCTCTTTTTTGCCAATTCCATTGCATTCGGATATATTAATGCCTCCATCGTCGACAGCCAGCATGGTTATTTTAACGTAGTGGTTCTTTTTAATTTTATTCCATAGTTGAATAAGTCCGTCTCTAATTTGGTGCCTCTGGAAGTAGGCATGTTTATTTTTTCTGACCCATAAAAAACTATGCCAACCAATCAAGACACAAAAAGAGCCACTAAACAGACAGAAGATATTAGAAACACCAATCAAGCAGAACACAGCAAACTCCCAGACCAATAAACACAGACCTAGATTCCCAACCAATTGGGATGAAGAAAAAACCATTCTGGCACAGCAATAGGCTGCCCCAAATTTAAATCTGAAACAACTGTGGGGGCCTGACTCACAGACAGACACAATCAGAAGCCTGATGATGGCAGATTAGATTCTGCCGAAACATTGCTACAACTTTAAAAGCACAACTATAATGATGTGGGAAAATACCTGAACAGAGCTGAATGCCATACATGTAAGTACCCGCGAAAACTTAAGAAATATATATATATATATATATATATATTTTCTGAGGTTCTCGCGGGTATTTGTATGTGGATCTTTGGTTGTTCGGGTTTTCTCCCGCGTAAGATTCGAAGTATCTAGGCAACGTTTCGATGAAGTCTCATTCATCATCTTCAGGCTTCTGTCTCCGGCTCTGTGCTTACTCTGAGAAGCAGAGTATAAGACGCTCCAAAGTATAAGATGCATCTAGCTTTTGGGGAGGAAACAAGAAAAAAAATCTGCCTCTACCTCTGCCTCCCAGCAATTTTCCTCCTTGCAGCAAACAGCAAACAGCCTATTTCAGTTTCAGCACAGCCTGATTAGCACAAGCAGCTGATCATCGGTTGGATTGGCCTCCCAACAATCAGCTATTTCAGGCTGCAGGTATCGCCGTATCCTATTGCTGCCTCCATGTACCCCATTTTTGGCCTTCTTTTTCAGCCTTTGCACACCCCATTTTCGGCCTCCATATGCCCCATTTTCTGCCCATTCTGGGCTGCAGGGATCGGAAAAGGTGGAAAATGGGCCGTGCGGAGGTGGCAATAGGCTATGGCAATCCCTGCAGCCTGAAACATCTGATAGTCAGGAGGCCAATCCAACCAAGAATCAGCTGCTTGTGCTAATCAGGCTGTGCTGAAACTGAAATAGGCTGTTTGCTGTTTTCTGCAAGAAGGCAAATTATTGGGAGGCAGAAGCCAAACGGTGGGGCAAGCGGTAAAGGGTGGTCTTTTGCAACATTTGCTGCATAAGACGCACAAACATTTCCACCCATGTTTGGGTGTGGAAAAAGTGCATCTTATATTCTGAAAAATATGGTATCTTTTGAGAGCAGGCATCAGAATTTCATTTTTAATGTGGGCCAGTGTGCTCACATTAAAAAATTACAATAAAGTTATAACAAAAATGGAAGAAGATAAGTAATATTTTCCCCTATAATATTTTAAAAGAGGAAAAGCCTATGCCAATTAATCTTAAATTGACTTTTGCATAATATAAATTATGAATGCCAAATACAAAGTTTAATATAGAAAATAAATAAGATCAACTAATTTTATCAGGCTTTTGCAAGGTATAATAAAATGATTGCAAACTGTTTTTCAGATTTCTTATTTCAGTGCAATGTGTTAATGCGTTTCTGTATTGGTTCCATTATATGATGACCTTTAATGAAACTATTTGATCTTCATTAATATATTTAGAAGTCAATGTTCCTGATCTATTTGCTAAAATACTTGTAAAGATTTCATAGTCTTGAAAATTAGAGAAGTAAGGTTTTTCAAGTCAATTGATTTGGTTTGAGTAATAAGATCACTGGTACTAGACTTTGGAAGAACGGACTTGGTTTTTTAAAATACTCTGTTTCTCTAGCTCTTTTTTCTTGATTTGATGTTGACAAACATAGATATGCAAATTCACTTAACTGATGGGATGACGTGTTCCCACAACATAAATATGTGGAACTAATTTAATCAAGTTCTATCTGGGTCTATTAGGTTAACCCAGTGCATGACTGAATTTGTTTTAGATTAAATGTAACCCATTGGCTGTTCATTTACTGGATCAATTAATCCCTTTGTCATAGTACTATAATGCAATAACACAAATATTCACATTCACACAACTCAGAAATTGGATCAAGATATATTCACTATTTTGCTACTGAAAAGCAGAAACTTAATGAAGAGTTTCTTCACTTTTTTCCTTCTTTTTTTACTCTAGCACAGGGGTCTCAAACTCGCGGCCCGCGGGCCAATTGCGGCCCGCAGGACGATATCCTGTGGCCCCCACCATGATATGAAAGTATAATATTAGTGCAGCCCGCAGGGGGAATGGACCTCTGAAGGAAGTCCCGCCTGCTGTTCCTCGTTGTGGCTTCTTCTCCACCCTGAACTTTAACAAGTCCAAGTACAGGTCCAGACTTACTGATGATCATCTTCAAGCCATACTGAGGGTCTCAAGTGCCTCCTCTCTCAAGCCAAATGTGGCTCAGATATGTGAGAGGAAGCGTTGTCAAGTCTCTGGCAGCAAGGAGTAAGCTGGAGAAGCCATGTTCTGAGGAACTGTTCATGATCTTCATTCAATGTTCCATTCATGTGTTCAGGACAGTTCATGTATTGGAGAAATCATTAACTGTTGATGACATTTGAGGATATTTTTTTGAACAATGTTTTTTGTGGAATCCCTTATGCGGCCCAGCCTCACCCAGACTCTGCCTCCAGCAGTCCCCAGGTAAATTGAGTTTGAGACCTCTGCTCTAGCATCTTTAATAAAATTACAATTAATGTCAAAGAAATAAAGGTGGTTAGACATGATGATGAAGGTATCATCAGTATTTCAGTGGAAAAAAATTAGACCAGGCTAGTTAAAATAATGGTTTTTCCAGAAAAAAACAAACACTGGGGAGGAGTGAATATGTGAACTTCAATTTACAATGGGTGTTTGCTTCAACTTCAGGAGCATTTTTCCCTGTAATAAAAAGAAAGGATTCATGTTTGAAATTAAATATGATCACAGAGACTCTTCTCAAATTGCATAGTAGAGTTTCGGAGGTTATAAAGGTCAAAGACAGAAGGGAAAATAAGTGAGAAATCACCTAATTCCTTCAACAGGATTCATCTGATCTAGATCAAAGGCCTTCTGAAAACATCCCATTAATCCTATTAAATTAATGCTGAGTATTTGGGCTTTGAAATATCTCCTTTATCTTCCTGTATTTGTTCTCGCTTATTGAAATGTAAATTGCAAATGTGCGTGTAAACTTTCAGTTAAATTTCAGATGCCAAACGAAGAGGAGAGGAAAGAGTGCTTTCCCTACAATATATAATCTTTTGTTTTGACCCAAGACCACTACTATTACTAACCAGTCTATAAAACAAGACTAGATCTTATTTTATTTTTAAGAATGCCAATGCACTCTGGATTCTGCCAAATCTGTATGAACTTCAACTCTGTAAAAACAATAGCAAAAAAGCAATTTTGCTGCTTAAAGCTGGTTGGCCTAAGTCATGCTGCTGTTATTGGTATCTGGAGGCATTCCAATTGTGTTGAAAGCACATAGTAACACAAATCAATCTAACCTTTGCTATTTGCTTCTGTTAAAAATTGCTTGTGCTTCCAACTTTTAGCAGATCTATCCTTATACATTCTTGCCAGTCTTGTTGATGCAAAATGCCATCTATAAAACATTTTATACCAATTTTCTTTATATGCAGTTAACACAGTCAATTTAACATTTCTATCTCACAATTTCTGCCATTTGTCTAATTCTATTGCATATCCACAATTTTTAGCCCAAACAATCCAACAGTCCATCCCTTGACTACAAAATTTTTGCTTGGTTTTTAGTTCTTTAGTTCTGCTTAGTTTCTAATATCTTTATATCTTACAATTGTGAAAAGCAGACTGGTATTTTCAAGTAGTGTTCTTTTAATTTTAAGCCATACTGATAACAATGGATTTCTAAAATAATGTTTTTGAAAGTAACTATGTATCTTATTCTTCCCATACCATAAAAAAGCATGCCAACCTAGTTGAAGGTTGTGTCCTTCTAAAGTTAATAGTCATTATGCCTCAGATTGATCCATTCTTTCACCCATGTAAGTACCAAGGCCTGATAATACAATTCCCAATCAGGCAGCCCAAAGCCCCCACTTTTTTGGAAGTCTTGCAACATTTTCAAACCTATTCTTACTTTTTTCCCTAACCAAATATATCTTAATATTATTTTATTCAGTTCTTCAAAATAGTTTTCCCCAATTTTATTGGAATTATTTGGAATAAATATAATAGTCTTGGTAAGATATTCATTTTTATAGTAGCTATTATTCCTGTTAATGGCAATTGCAGATCTTTCCATTTATCCAAATCTATTTTAATTTGTTGCATCAGTTTCATATAATTGTCCTCTTTAATCATTGCACATTTTGCTGTTAATTATATTCCTAAGTACTTCACTTTTTTGCCTTTCTGTATATCAATTCTTTCCATCAGCATTGTTTGTGAGGTTTTTAACTAAAATGTTTGTCTTTATTTATTTTCAATCCTGCAAATTCCCCATATTCTTCTATCTTTCTAATTAATTTCTGTCCGGTTTCTAATAGGTCTTCTAATATAAAGACCAAGTCATCTGCAAATGCCTGTTGCTTGTATTTCTCTTTTTTATTTCCATTCCTTTTATTTCTTCATCTTGTCAAATATTTCTGGCTAGCACTTCCAGAATCAATATAAATAGCAGAGGGGACAATGGACATCCCTGTCTGGTGCCTTTTCTATATAAAAGTTCTCTGTCATGTCCCCATTTACCAATCTTAGCTGATTGTTTGTAATATATTGCTTTAATGATATTAATGTCAATTCATAAATCATTCTTATGCCTCTTTCCAAATTGCCATAAGAAAGAGGGGGAGGCCTGAGGGAGCAGCATGGCAGATGAAGGCCAGAAGCACATTCCACACTTATCTTGTGCCTAGGCTATTGGATCTTCTGCCCATGAAAATCCTTCATTGGAGAGTGTAATCGGTGACACCCAGCCCTTGAATGTGTTTCGTGGAGAATCTGATTTATGACACAGCCAGGGGGGTGGGACGAAACAGAGTCACAGATGATAGTAAATTATGTGTCTCAGAATTGGCTTCATATGGGTTAGTACCAGACTTATGTTGCTCCTAATAAATCTTTTGGATTCCTTTGAAGCTTGGATTGAGGCTCATGATTTAATTAGGGCAATTGTTGGAACCCTGACAGCAAACCAACTCTCATAATTAGTCAACACTCCGGGGTTCCTGGGTTGCAGCCTCTCCAATTGCTCCCTGATATCTGGGATGCATGGAGAGAAACTCAGGCAACCATGGCAGAGGGTGGGCTATCAGAAGAGAGCCTGCTCCAGGCAACCCAGGGAGAAGCAGACCTGGTCTCCAGCCAGAAGCTGAGAGAAACTGACTGTCAGCCTCAAGATCTCTTCGGCTACCTTAACTGCTATCTATCTCATTTATCTCTCTCATATCCTATCTACTGTATCTTCTCTACTGCTAGGCTTAATTCTTTCGGCTGTCATTAGCAATGGGGGGGGGGAGGGTAATTGTGGGGGGAAGAGAACTGGAGGTGTTTTGCATTCCTTTACTGTGGGTAAGCAAAAGGAGGGGGTGTATGATTTCTTCTTTTCAACTTTCCATTTCCTTGCTAGCTTCTATCCCTTTTTGTGCAGCTGCGAAGTCTTATCAAAATATGTCAAGGTCAACGGACAGAGGCCTCATCACCACTTGAAGATGCCCACATGGTCATATTCAGAACTTTTAATTGGAAGAGACTTCTGGACTTTGGGGGGGTGGGAACAATTCCATTCCTTTGTATATGTGATCTGCGCGCCAAATTCTCAGATTCAGAATTCCATCTGTAGCTTCCACTTTAACTTCCAGTAAAAGGATAACTTTGCTCTGATCTATGGAGTCTTGAGTATTTCTTTGTTGGATTTTGAAGGGAGCACACTCTGACACTGACACCATAATTACAGCCAGAGTGCAAACCTTGAATTCCAAAACAGAGGAACCTGCTCCTGTGACCAAAAGAAAAATGGATGAGTATTGGTGGAAGAAAATCCCTAAAACAGCTGAGGTGGAATTTCCACAACCATAGGTACAGAAGGTGGAAGAGTGGATTGGATGTGGGACTGGGAAGAGTGGATTGGATGTGGGACTGGGCATTGGCTGGGCTCCCAAAACCCCTAATGAAACCCCTGGAAAGATCCATAGAGCAGCTGAGGAGGAATTTGACAGGGCCACCATTCAGGATGACAGCCCATCATGCTGCCCAAAACAGAGGGGAGTTTTTACAGAACCCTTTGAAGTAAGCAGAAGCAGATGAGACCACAGCCCTCCTCCACCCACCAGAAGGAAAAGGAGTCCAAAGCTGCAGCCAGTGTTTCTCCCATGCAGCAGGCAGCCTCCTCCCTCTCTACAAGCTAGAGCTGGGAAAGACGGCCAGCCACCTCAAGCGCAGGCTTTCAGAGGGCGACAGGAAAAGGGAGGAGCGGTGCTCAATGAATCGCCATGGTTCAGGGGCAAATTTCATGGAGACCCAGACCAGCTTGTTCTATTCCTTGACTCAGCTGAGATCCACCTAAAATGCTATGGACACCTGAATACCATTTCTGAAGTGCTGGAGGGAGAAGCAAGAGGATGGGTAACAACCCTCCGCAAGAGGAGGGCCCCCCAACTTCAGGACATAGATTACTTCCTACAACTCAGCAACCTAAAGCAGAGACAGTGACCCTTCAAGGAACACATCTGTGAATTCAGAAGAATCTATCCCTCTTGCCTGAGTGGATGCTAGTTCATTTTTTCAGAACAAGTCTGGACAAGCAAATTGCCCAAGTAACCACCTATCAGGACATCCCAAACTGACTCTCTGAATGGTCCCGAGTGGCCATAAGTGTTGATGGGGCTTTATGCACCAACAACATGAGAAAGCCACTGGACACCAAAGAGAGAGGTCAGCCAGACCAGTGCTCATGCAGCCAATAGGGAACCACATCACCACAACAGGCCCCAAAGCCAGCCCTCCCATGAAGCCCAATTAAATGCTACCAATGTGGGGAAATTGGTCACATGGCACTGGTGTGTGCAACCCCAGGCCTGAAACCAAGGCCAGAACCACCATCAAGGGCACCACTGGAACAAGGCCTCAGATGTGCTACCAATGCATCCCAAAAGGCTCTTCAGGCTGCAGAGGTCCCTCCCACCCAGCTGAAGGGGGAGGAACCTCAGGCAACAATGACCAGTCACCAGATTCCAATAACCATGAGGATGAGGGCAAAAATGATGCAATGGTGAGTGGACTGGTTCCCCCTTTCATCTTCCAATATGCTTTTAACAGCCCTCGAAACAGGAACCCAGTGTTGTGGCTTGCCAGCAGCTGACGGAACTGGCAACAGAGTCAGACAGTGAGGAGGCTGGGGAGGAACCTGGACCAGTCCTGGAGGCTAAGGAAGACTTGGATGAGGGCTCTGCATCAGAGGCAAAGACGGGGTCAGGGCAGGCTGGCAGCCATCAGCTACCTTTGGGTTTGGACAGCAGTGAGGTGGGGGAGCTTCTGGGATGGGTTCCCAGCCTGTGCATGTGCAGAGCTGCCAAAAGGAAGGAACAATTAAGAACTCAGGGTCAATGTGGGAGTAAGGTGGACAATGAATGGCCCTTTCCATAAGGATTAAAAGAGGAGCAAAAGGGGAAGGGGCTTTTGCAGGAAACAATTTGTTCGTTCATTTGTTCCAGCATTATGAAGATCTGTCTGTGTAACCTAGAGACTCTGTGCCCAGCCCTTCCTTGTTAGCACTGCATGTGGAAATAGTTACTGGGCAGCTTTCCAAAATAGATAAGGTCTGAGCTAATCATTATACCTTTGCATGGCTGTTTCCCAGGCCGATGGCTGAATGTGAATGCAATAAATTCACATTCATTTAATAAAGAAGTTTTGCTGGGACACAGAGTTTGCTTAGTGCTTTTTGGGGAAGCCTAGGACAGAACACCCAGGGGACTTTCCCAGCCCTAACAGATTCAGGCTGCACAAGACGCCTGTTCAACCTAACAATGATCCTGAAATGGGATCAGAGTGAAAAGGCTGGCCCACCCAATTCAGTTTAAACAGGTTGATGGGAGGGGCCCATGCCACTCACTTAACTGAACCAGTGAGGCTAGAGCTAGTGGATCACTGGGAAACAATTCAATTTATAGTGGGCCCCAAAATGACAGGTGCAGTCATGCTGGGACTCTCCTGGTTAGACAAGTGAGGACTGACCATCTGGTGGCAGCCACAGACTGAGGATAGCAAAGGCATCCCAAAAACCTCCTCACCATCAAATAGAAACACTGCCCACATAGGGAACCCTCCCAGAGGGCTCACCAGAAGAACTGGCAGCTACCAGAAGAATTGGCAGCCACCTTTGACAAAATGCCAGAGGGCAGACAGATCCCAAGAGAATATCAGGATCTTGTGGAAGTATTCAGCAAGACTGAGCATGACGTCCTACCTCCCCATTGAGAGACAGACTGTGCCATAAAAATCATCTCTGGGGAAAAACTACTAAACCCCAACATGTATGCCATGATGCCCCAGGAAATGGGAGAAATGCGCAATTATATAGACAAAAACCTAGTAAGAGGGTTCATCGAGCCAGCCAAGCCATAGGTCACAGCCCCCAGTCCTGTTCAAAGAAAAAAAGGTGGGGCTATGAGATTATATGTGGACTTAAGAGCTATAAATGGGCTGTGTGTACACAATCCATATCCCTTCCTGCTCATGAAGGACATGTTATCTCATCTAACCAAGTTGAAGGTCTTTACAAAATTAGACCTCAGAGAAGCATACTACTGAGTCCACATCAAGGAGGGAGATGAATGGAAAACAATGTTCAACTGCCCCCTAGGGAGCTTCCAATTCAAAGTTATGCCTTTCGGGCTACAGGTGGTGTTCATGCAGTTAATAAATGAGGTGCTACAGGAGCACCTCTATAAGGGAATCCTTGTCTACTTGAATGATATCCTCATCTACACTGAGATCATGAATCACCACATAGCCCTAGTCCTCCAGGTACTGGAAAAATTTATAGTGGCAAACCTGCATGTCAAACTGTCAAAATGCAAATTTTGCCACACATGGTTAGTTTACCTGGTCTATTGAATGTCAAATAAGGGTATAGAGATGGACCCAGCCAAAGTACAAGCCATCTTAGACTGGCAGCCCCCTTGCACCCACAGGCAGCTACAAAGCTTCTTGGGGTTCACAAACATCTACCAACAATTCATCCCCTCCTTTGCGAAGATTACCAAACCCATGATAGACCTCCTAAAGACAAGGATGCCAGGAACGAAACCCCACCTGGGACAACCTCCACAGCAGGACCTAACCTGACAAAAGGCATTTGAAATACTGAAAGAACTGTTTGCAAAAGAACCAGTGCTGAAGCATCCTGACCCCAAACAACCCTTTGTCATCCAAGCAGACACCAGTGATGTGGCAGTGGGAGCAGTATTACTCCAAAGAAATAACCAAGGAAGCCTACATCCCTCCACCTCCACCTCCTGCAAGCTCACAGAGAGATGATGGACTGCATGGGGAAAAGAGGCTTTTGTAGCGAGATGGGCACTGCAAATCTGGCACCACCTGCTGGAAGGGGGACAGAGGCCATATAAGTATGGACTGACCCAAAAAATCTGGAGGCCCTTAGACCCAGTGAAAACTATCACTCAAACAAGTTCACTGGGCTCAATACTTTAACCAATTCGACTTTATGTTAAAACACATCTTCGGGGGAGGAACTTTCTGGCTGACGCCCTCTCCCAAATGCCCCAGTACAAATGTGAATGGGAGGACATCATAAATGCCACTGTCCCCTCTATCCAAATAGCTGCCAAGTGACCACCAGATGACAATACTGCAACCAGAAAGACCAAAATGCTAGCGATCTAACCATGAAACTCAAGGGTGAACTGCTAGTAGACTTCTGGTTCCTGGACAATCAACACATCTTGACAAAAAGGGGTGACCTAGCATGGAAGGGGACAAAGCTCTGTGCCCCAGAATCCCTACACACCCTAGTCTTCCAGAGGAGCCACAATGCCAAACCAGCAGGCCACTTTGGCTTCTTAAAGACTTTGCACTTAGCATGGAGGCAATTCTGGTTGCATCATCTGTGCCTCAATGAAAAAATGATCAGGAAAACTCCCCAGACTACTGCAGATGGTAGCAAAGCTGACAAGGCTGTAGAGGACATCGCAATGGAGGCCATCGCAAGGCCATCGCAATGGAGATGCCAAAAAGTGGGGGGAACACAGTGGTCTGGACCATAATGGACATTCTCCAAACAGGCACTCTTCATACCCTGCAGTGGGCTACCCTTAGCACACCAGTTAGCCAAGCTTTCCTGAAGCACATCTATCCTCTTCATGGAGTACCATGAAGAATTATCTCAGAGGGGTCCAGTTCACAGCCAAATTCTGGAGGGTATTCCTGTGGTCTATTGGGTTGTGCCAGGGTCTTAGCTCAGCATTTCATCCGAGTGCCAATGGGTGGGGCAGAGAGACTCAATGCCACGTTAGAGCAGTACCTGAAGTGCTACATGAATTATCAGCAGTCCAATTGGATGGACATCCTGTCTTTCATGGAGGTTGCATACAACAGTGCTGTTCACAGTAGCATGAGACTAACCCCATCAGGGTAGTGAGTGGTATGGACTTTATCACAATGCCTGAATATCCAAGGGATCCCCCCTCATCAGTCAGCTTGACCAATTGGATGTCAATGCTGAAAGCAACTTGGGAGAATGTTAAAAAAGCACTAGCTAAAGCGGCAGAGACTTATAAGAAATAGGCAAACACTGAGTTCCACAATGGCCATTCCAGTTGGGAGCGAAGGTCTACCTTTGCATAAAATATCTGAGGCTGAAACTCCCTAGCAAGAAACTGGGGCCAAAGTTTATGGGACCATTCACTCAGTCACAGTGCAATTGAAATTGTCCTGATTGCTACAGAAGATACACCCGGTATTCCATAGTAGCCTCTTAAAACCCATGGTTGGATTGACCCTGAGACCCCTACCCTGTGAGCTCCCAGACCCCATGGTCATAGGAGGCCAAACCTGTTATGAGGTGCAACAAATCCTTGATTCATGGTGGCACAGGAGACAACTCCAATACTTAATCAAGTGGAAGGGTTACTTCTTATCAGAGGCATCTTGGTTAAAGAGTAGGAACATCCAGGCTGATTGCCTTATTGCAAGATTCCATGCAGAGAATCCAACCAAGCCTTTTGGGGAGTTGCAACCCTAAAATTTATACCTGCAGTCAACTTGTTTTGGCTTTGCACAGGTCACTTTCAAGAAGTGAGGGAAGCCAAATGTCAACCTATAAATCATTCCTATGCCTACTTCCGAATTGCTATGAGAAAGAGTGGGGGGGAAGGCCTGGGGGAGCAATGTGGCAGATGGCCAGAAGCACATTCCACACTTATCTTGTGGAGATTGGAGCCTAGGCTACTGGATCTTCTGCCTGCAAAAATCCTTCATTGGAGACTGTGACTGATGACATCCAGCCAACATGTTGGAGAATCTGATTTATGACACATCTAGGGGGGTGGGGGGAAAAGGGTTCATAGGTGATAGTAAATTATGTGTTTCAGTGTTGGCTTCATATGGGTTAGTGCTGGACATGTTGCTCCTAATAAATCTTTTGGATTCCTTTGAAGCTTAGCTCAAGGCTCATGATTTAATTAGGGCAATAATCGGAACCCTAACAATTAATAAATCTCTCCCCAAAGTCCATATATTTTAATTGTAATAACATAAATTGCCAATTAACATTATCAAATTCTTTCTATGCATCTAGGAAAATAAACGCCATTTGTTTTCCAAGGTGTGTTTCATAATACTCCAATGTGTTTAAAACCATTCTCTTTTTAATGTTTCAAGTTGTTGTTTTTTTTTTACAATATATCCATATCAATGCATGGGCAGCGTGGCACCTGGGTATCATATATTTTAGTACAAATAAAAATAGTGATATTAATCATATTTGTTACATTCCTCAAGCTTATGTACTTCTAGTGTTGATACATATATTTATATTAAATTATAGACTTTCGTTATTTAATTATTCAATGTTTCAATACATTATTCCAATGCCAAGCACAATATTGTTTAAACATACATAATAATATCATCATTCAATTTCTAATCTTCCCTCTTATTATTACTTCTATCTTATTGTATAAAAATGTGTATACTAATATTCCCTCCTCTCTGATTTCTATCCCCATTCTAACTTTTAATCATGCCACCATTATATGTAAGAACAAATCCTTTCTATCTATCATCTCTTGTTTGCTTTAAAGCTTTAATTGTTCATTTTTTAAACTTGCCTCCCGTATTTCTCTCTTGGATCTTTATCTCTAACTGCATCTTCATCCTGACTGCTCATTTTAAACATTTCTCCCATCTCAACCCTTTTCCACTGTCTAGCTTCCAAAATATCTACCTCTTGCCCCGATCTCCCTTTTAAAAATGTCTTCCTTCATTTCTGGTTCCCTTTTTCATTCTCTTAAAATGTTTTCCCCTTTGTTTATTTCATCAGTCATTGTTATTGTTATTGTCTCCTTTTTGTTATCTTGTTTGTTTGCTGGTTAATCTGATCTGCTTTTTCATCTGCTCCTTCAGTTGGCTCCTCCTTTTCCTGGGCATCTTAATCACTCATTGTCCTTTGTATAATATTTCTCAGTTTTTTATTCATGCCATGCATTAAGTTCTTAATCTTCTTGTGGTTTCTTATCAGAATGTCCTTGATGCTCTGAAACATCATTGCCATTTCTCCCCGAGTTCCACTCATTTCCTCCTAATGGAGCATCTCGTCTTGTTTAAATAAGTCCCGCTCTTGTCCAGTAATCGAAAAACCATATATTCAAGCCTAAAGTCATTCCCCCAAAGAAAGTCAATGTTCACAAGTTTTTGTTTTCCATAATCAATCTGTTCCTTTAGATAATCCCAAAAACTTTCCAGAACCTCCTTCAATTCCCTTTATGCATTCAATCTTGTATCATAGCATTCAGGGGTCTCTTTAATGAAAATATATTCCTTATTCTCATATTTGAATCTCCAGTAATCACATCATAGGTGCATAAAACATATCCTTGTCAGAATTTTTCAGGATTTAAGAATATATTATACTTTCCTTTCGTCAGCAGATGGCACTCTCAGTTAAGATTTCAATGTTAACCAGTTTTAATCAAATAATAAGTTAAGATATAGAAACAGACCCTGAAGAAGAAACTGAATATATTTTGACACGGAACTTATTTTATCAATGGTTAGATAATAATGTTAGAAATGTGGGTATATAAAAAGGATAAATGTTAAAATGGAGATTTGTTAAAGTAGACAAGCTAAATATTATTGTTATTATAATATTAATGTTATTGTGATAAATGCTATTGCAAACATTTTGATTAAAATTGCCTAAAAACAATTATATCTAGACAACAAACTGTTTGATTGAAATGGAATTTTTATATGTTATACAAATAAAATAAATAAAACACACAAAAAAACAGAATTGCTATTTTGCTGTTAGGAATTATTTGTTAGGAATTAATTCTGTAACCCTCGCTTATTAAGAATTGCAATCTTTGCTACTAGTCTATCTTTTGCTATCTCACTTCTGTTATTCACTTCAAAGCTAGGCACATTATTAGAGACTAAATAAGAAAGAAAGAGCAGGGAATTTCCCAGGAAAATCCTGCTTCATAGACAATGGGGCCAGAGCAGGGGGCTGCCCAGGAACACGAACATACAAGGCTACAAGGGATGCTCTGTAAGATAATGAAAACATGGACAAAGAATGCTCTATGGATAAGGGGGGCATGGGCAAGACATTGCCCAAATTGGGTAACAAACTTTTGTCTCTGATTGGCTACATGTGGGTATAAAATGTTGGAGTCACACTCTTCTACATGTGGGTATAAAATGCCTTTTCTTTGCATTGTTCTTGTCTGTATGCCGTGAAATAAATCCAACCAGCTCTTTCTTTGTACAAACAAAAGCTGTTATTTTTCCATGCCTCTTCTTAAGTCTTTCTTTGGCATTTTGATGACTTTAGTCAGGGGTTTCAAACTCAAGGCTCATGGGCCGGCCTGGAAACAGCAAAGGACCCACTCGTGATGCCTTTACTAGAGAAAATGGAGTTGGGAGCCCCGAGCTCCATTTTCACTGGCAGAGGGCTATCAAAACAAACTAAAAATAAAAAAGGAGCAATGTTTTCCCTTTTGCATTTGAGCATGCAAGAAGAAACAGAAAAGGAGAAAGGGAAAGAGAAAAGACAAAGAAAAAAAGGAAATATGGGAAGAGAGTAAGGAAAAAAAAATAAGTGGGGAAGGAAGAAGAAATGAGAATGAAGAGGGAAGGAAAAAGAAGAAAGGGAAGAAAGGAAGGAAGAAAGGAAGGAAGGAAGGAAGGAGATTATAATGAGAGTGAGGGAGGGTCTCAGGGAAATCCTGCCTTAGCACTTGGCCAACTATCTATCTATCTATCATCTATCTATCTATCTATCTATCTATCTATCTATCTATCTATCTATCTATCTATCTATCTCTTTATTTATTTATTCTATTTCTGGTTTTCTTTTAACAACCTTACATATTTTGTGTACAGTGTATTGACAATATACTTTTTTACACAATTTATTTTATTTTATTTATTTATTTGTCAATTGTTTACGAGATAAGTAAAAGTGTATACATAATTATGAATACATGAAATGAGTACATATAAGAAAAATAAAAGAAAAATAAAAGAAACAGTAGGACAGGGACGGTAGGCACGTTGGTGCGCTTATGCACGCCCCCTACAGACCTCTTAGGAAAGGGGTGAGGTCAATAGTAGACAGTCTAAGGTTAAAGTTTTTGGGGTTTGGGGAAGAAACTACAGAGTCGGGTAGAGTATTCCAGACATTGACCACTCTGTTGCTAAAGTCGTATTTCCTGCAGTCAAGCTTGGTGCGGTTAACCTTGAGTTTGTATCTGTTGTGTGCTCTTGTGTTGTTATGGTTGAAGCTGAAGTATTCATTGACAGGTAGGACATTGCAATGTATGATTTTATATACCATGCTTAAATCAGACCGAAGACGGCGTAATTCAAGGTTTTCTAGTTCTAGAATTTCAAGTCTGGTGGCATAAGGTATTCTACAACGAGTAGAGGAGTGGAGAACTCTTCTTGTGAAATATTTCTGGACTTTCTCAATTGTGCTAATATCAGATACGTAATGTGGGTTCCAGACTGATGAGCTGTATTCGAGTATTGGTCTAGCAAATGTTTTGTAAGCTCTAGTTAGTAGTGTGATATTACCAGAGAAAAAGCTACGTAAGATTAGGTTAACAACTCTTAATGCCTTTTTGGCTATGTAGTTGCAGTGGGCTCTAGCACTTAGATCATTAGAGGTGAGTATTCCAAGGTCCTTTACAGAGCTTGGATCATCAACAAGATCTTGACTATTCAGCTTGTATTTTATTTTCGGATTTTTTTTGCCAATATGTAAGACAGAGCATTTATTTGTTGAGATTTGAAGTTGCCATTTGTTTGACCATTCTGATACACAGTCAAGATCTTCTTGAAGGGTAGCAGTATTGTCTGTGGTATTGAACAGCTTTACATCATCAGCGAAAAGAACGCAGTTGCTCTTAATATGATCACAGAGGTCATTTATGTAAGGTATGAAGAGAGTTGGTCCTAGAACACTGCCTTGGGGGACACCACTATTGACAGGTACAGAATTTGATAGGACACTCCCAATTTTGACCATTTGTTGTCTGTTTGACAGGAATGCTTCTATCCAGTTATGCAGTTGTCCAGAGATACCATAGGATTTTATTTTTAGTAGTAGTTTGTCATGTACCACTGAATCAAAGGCTTTACAGAAGTCTATGTAGATTGCATCTATTGTTTTGCCCTGATCAAGTTGTGTAGTCCATGTTTTTGCAGTGTAAGAGTTGCAGATTACAGGATAGTTTTTTTCTGAAACCAAATTGTTTATTGGAGAGTAGGTTGTTTGTCTCTAAGTGGAGGATGATGGATTGGTTAATAATTGATTCCATGACTTTACAGGTGACGCAGCATAAGGAGATTGGTCTGTAATTTTCAACTAGGCAAGGGTGTCCCTTTTTGAAGATGGGGATGACTGTGGCTTGTGACCATAGGTTAGGCAAGGAACTGGTCCTGAAAGATTTTTCAAAGATTATGCTTAGAGGTTTGGCTATGGCAGTGGATAACTTTTTTAAGAAATAATGCTAGCAATAATTTTTTAAGAAATAATGCTAGCAACAATGCTAGCAATAATTAAATATACATAATTGTCTTCCAACTTCCAACCTTAACATGCATATTATAATTGTAATAGATTCTTTTATATATTAATGTATATAATACTATTTTCCCAATTTGTGCTTATTTTTTTTATCATTAGTTAGGATTCTTCTATATTCACATCTATGTCTGTAAACAATACCATTCTCTCTTTATAATCCTTTATCATTTTCTCCATAAATACATTTAAATATCAACAACATTTTTCCATACAGTGTGTTTGTTGTCCTCTGCTGAATCACTAATATTTTAATATTTTAATCTTTAAATATTACTAAATATTCCACCATAATTCCAATATCTCAATTTTTTCAAAATACCAATAAGACCAATTATTAATAGAGTTTAATCAATCCAGGGATTATATCTCTAAGTCCCCGGACTTTATAGTTCTTAAAAGCTATAAGTTTCAATATATTTTTACACACTGTTAATAATAATAATAATACATTTAAATATATCTAACCATAGTCTTCCATCTCCTGGACTTAATATATTTATAGTTATGGTAAATTCTATTATGTATCAATATTTGTACTACTATTTTCCTAATTTATATTTTCTATTTTTTTCTATTAATTTTTGATACAGACACCATATTGCAGGATATTTTATCTCTATCCATCATCTCTTAGTCTTTTTAGAATTTCATCATTTATTGACTTTTTGATAACCTCTTCTCTTCTCTTGGAATCTTATATTTCTTTCTAATGTTTTTCTAACACCAACTGAATGTTCCCTCTGCCTTCCCCCTTTACTTTTGCTATTGCACCATTTGCATACCCATCCATAACCCTTTTATTATTTACCTTTTTTCTCTATTCTATTGTAAGATCTTTTTTTAAAAACAAATTTTATTGATTTTCAAAGACAATACACAATCAAAACATAAAACATAAAAAACATAAAACATATTTTCTGGAAGCTGCTTAGTCCCAGGTTACATCTCTTCATACAGACACAAATTCAAATTCATGTTCATTTTATATATCATTCCATATCTTATTACCATTTTACATTCTCTATATAGCTTCTCCCATCTTTTAACTTTCTTAGATTTATTTTATTTATCTCATCTCAGTTCAGATCATTATGCTTATTATTCTTTGTCTGTTCTGTTTCCAGCTATCTATTTATCTTTTCTCTTTAAACAGAATTTCTCCTGTACACCTCTTTCCCCTAAATTTATAACACTTAGTATAGTATATAACTTCCATTTGGATTCTGCTTAGTACATTCTAAAGTTACACATTATATTTTAAAGATTATATATGTAATATATTTAAAACAACAATCCATAGCAATTCAAATCTATTATTAATATTAATATTCATTTGAATCTTAAACATTTTACACATTACTTTTCAATTGAATATCATGTTTTTATGGGAACACTTATAAACTTTCCATAATTATTTCCCCCCCACTTCACATCACTTATATTTAAAAAACATTGTATCTTTAAAATGTTCCCATTCCTTCCTACTTCAATTTTCTCATTTATTTCATTGCCTTCCTTTTATTCACAAAAATTTCACTAAGTTACACTGAATATTTTATCCCACTTTTTAATCACATGTTGTTTCCAATTTTCTAACATTATTTCTAAGTACAAATATAACAAAACAATCTTATGTACCTTTGCAGAATCCCCTCAATTAAGTTTTTACCCGTTATCTCTAAATGAATCTTGTTTCTTTACATCTTGCTCCACACCATTGAAGCTTCTCATCCCTTCCTTCCTCCCTTGCTTCTTCTTCTCCCTGCCCTTTTTACGCCCTTGTCCCTCCACCTCCCTTTCCCTCTTCTGTATTCCCCCTTTCTGTTGTTTTCTAACATTATATCCACTTTTCATCTTATTTTTCTCTTAAAAAAAAAAAAATCTTAAAGTCTCCTTTTTCTTTTCCTCCTTTTCCCTTTCTTCCCCAAGTAAAGTTACTTGTTCATCAAAGATGGCTTCTTCTTTGTCCCAATCATCTTGTTGCACAGTCAGTTTCTCATAAGTGCAAATCGCCATTTCTAAGAATTGAAAAAGAGAGCCAAAAGAGCCCTTCCCTTCTTGTTCCTCTTCTTTGTATTTTTTGAATTCAGTTTTCAGATCATCCACAAGTGATGCCATTGTAAAAAGAAGAAACTTTTTCAAAACAACCACCCAAGTGTTTTTAGTCCTTCAAAGATAATTTCCAAAAGTCCCAAAGTCACCAAACAGTCCAAATAAGCTATTTCTTTTAGCACTTTCTTCTTTCTTCACTTTCTCTTTCTGGGGTTACAGTTTAGTTACAGAAATTCCAGTTAAAATGTATCTTTTAGAAGTCTTGTTAGTATTTAATGATTCTTTAAAGTTCTGGGCAATCTCCTCCTTACTTCCAAATCCTGCTCCAATTCTTTTCCTCTCCCTTCCCCCAATTTTTTTTAAATGTTCAGAAATCCTTATTATCCTTTTGACATTTAGTTATTCAGTTTAGTTACCTATTAATCCAAAGCGGGTTTTTCCGATTTCTTTCTGTTCACTGTCAACGTTAGGAAGGAGAGTGAAAAAAAGGAACTTTCCCTTTTAACTTTCATCCGCCGCTTGTAAGTCTCTGGGAACGATGTATCTTTTGCAAATTTTAAGTTCCAGGGTATCTTCATTGCTACTTTGCCCTGGTCAGCCAAAAAACTTTCACTTCCTGACTTTCTCCTGCACTTTCTTTCCTGGCTGAGTGCTTCTTTGTGGTGGCCATTTCTGACTGCCACTCATATCGCCTTCGGAAAAGGGGGTTTAGCCGGCTAGGGAGGAAAGGTGCGATCCTCTCAACCCTGCCAGATCCCCCCTGTCTTCACCACCTTCTATGGAGGTGGCTTAGCCCTGAAGCCAGATGGCTCAGGGCACTCCAGCGGCGAGTGCAGGCAAAAACCACACACAATCGCGGATTCCTGCCTGCCCCAAAGCGCTACAAACCAGAACTCCTGTTCTATTATAAGATCTTAAAGGATTATCTATTTGATTCTTAGTAGTTATTTTTTACTATCTCTTCAGTGTTTTTGTCTTCTTGTATCTTATTTTGATTTCACCTATTGAAATAGAATCAAGGCCAAGTGGCTTCCAGGTATTATTTACTTTCTCTTTTTTTTCTTTGTATATATTAAACAATTGAGTTCTCATGCTGCAGTAATATTTTTCCTCCAGTAGATGGCTCCCCTACTCCAGATCCAGCATTAAACAGCATCCAAAAACCAAATAGCTGACTATCAATCAATTAGGGGGGGTTTAAAAATGAACATTAAAAAAACAATTTCTCCCAATAATCACTTTTCAAGATGTTGTTAGACCTTTTCCAGGATTTTTGTGCCTTAAAACATCCTTTAGTTATTTCTTTCACATCTGAGTCTTTAATATTTCTTCTTGTAATCGATTACCACTTTCTTAATGTTTGGAGATTAGTTTTTAGAAGTCTTTTACTTGGGTTAAATTTCTAAAATAAAGGTTGGAAGTTATCTCACCCAGTTTCAATGCTCTGTCCATGAATCACTCCAGCACAAATCTTGTTGTCCAGCTTGTAAATGCCGAAATGGTCATAGTCCCTGCTGCTGTTCTGGAGAGCTTTCTTCAGATCAATGAGCAAATTGCAGTTTCCTCGTGGTTGACAAAGCACCTCATCTTCCTTCACCACCCCTCCAGGACAGCTTTGACCTCATTGTGTCTCACAACAAGCAGTTATTATCTGATTTTCACAAACCCCAATGGAGCTCCACTAATTCTCCAGCCATTCTTGCTGCAACCAAAAGTCTGCATTTTTTAACCTTACATTTATTTATTTATTTATTTATTTATTTATTTATTTATTTATTTATTTATTTATTTATTTATTTGCTTTGTCAATTGCTTACAAGATAATAGGCATAAGTAAAAACATAACTATGTATACATGGATACATATAAGAAAAATAAAAAAATAAAAGAAACAATAGGACAGGGACAGTAGGCACATTGGTGCGCTTATGCACGCCTCCTACAGACCTCTTAGGAAAGGGGTGAGGTCAATAGTAGACTGTCTAATGTTAAAGTTTTGGGGATTTGGGGAAGAAACCAGAGAGCCAGGTAGAGTATTGCACACATTGACCACTCTGTTGCTGAAGACGTATTTCCTGCAATCAAGTTTGGTGCGATTAACATTGAGTTTGTATCTATTGTTTGCTCTTGTATTGTTATGGTTGAAGCTGAAGTATTCATTGACAGGTAGGCCATTGCAATGTATGATTGTATATACTATACTTAGATTAGACCGAAGGCAGCATAGTTCTAGGTTTTCTAGGTCTAGAATTTCAAATCTGGTGGCATAAGGTATTCTGCAACGAGTAGAGGAGTGGAGAACTCTTCTTGTGAAATATTTCTGGACTTTCTCAACTGTGTTAATATCAGATACATAATGTGGGTTCCAGATTGATGAGCTGTATTTGAGTATTGGTCTCGCAAATGTTTTGTATGCTCTAGTTAGTAGTAATATTACCAGAGAAAAAGCTACGTAAGATTAGGTTAACAACTCTTAATGCCTTTTTGCCTATGTAGTTACAGTGGGCTCTAGCACTAAGATCATTTGAGATGAGTACTCCAAGATCCTTGATAGAGTTTGGATCATCAAGGTCTTGACTATTCAGCTTGTATTTTATTTTCTGATATATTTTTTTTTGCCAATATGTAAGACAGAGCATTTATTTGTTGAGATTTGAATTTGCCATTTGTTTGACCATTCTGATACATAGTCGAGGTCTTTTTGAAGGGTAGTAGTATTGTCTGTGGTGTTGAATAGCTTTACATCATCAGCAAAGAAAACATAGTAGCTCTTAATATGATCACAGAGGTCATTTATGTAGAGTATGAAAAGAGTTGGTCCTAAAACACTGCCTTGGGGGACACCACTGTTGACAGGTACAGAATTTGATAGGATGCTCCCAATTTTGACCATTTGTTGTCTGTTTGACAGGAATGCTTCTATCCAGTTATGCAGGTGTCTAGAGATACTGTAAGATTTTAGTTTTAGTAGTAGTTTGTCGTGTACCACTGAATCAAAGGCTTTACAGAAGTCTATGTAGATTGCATCTATTGCTTTGCCCTGATCGAGTTGTGTAGTCCATATGTTTTTGCAGTGTAAGAGTTGCAGATTACAGGATAGTTTTCTGAAACCAAATTGTTTATTAATGAGTAGGTTGTTTGTCTCTAAGTGGAGGATGATGGATTGGTTAATAATTGATTCCATGACTTTACAGGTGACGCAGCATAAGGAGATTGGTCTGTAATTTTCAACTAGGCAAGGGTCTCCCTTTTTGAAGATGGGGATGACTGTGGCTTGTGACCATAGGTTAGGCAAGGAACTGGTCCTGAAAGATTTTTCAAAGATTATGCTGAAAGGTTCAGCTATGGCAGTGGATAGCTTTTTTAAGAAGTAGGCACATATTTCATCCGGTCCAATAGATAGAGATGGTTTTAGATTGCGTAATGCTTTTTCAACATTGTCTTCTATAAAATCAATATGTATTAGATCATTGTAGTTGTTAGTGGTTCGACTAAAAAATACTGGGCATGATCCATTGCTGTTTACAAATACTGAGCCAAACAATGTGTTAAAGATGTTGGCTTTAATGGTGTCATCATTGCAGTCTTTACCATTAGGTCCTTTCAGGGGTGGGATGGACCTTGAGTCTTTTAGTTTGTTGTTTACAAAATTGTAGAAAGTGCGGGTGGAATTGGTTCATAGAAGGTTTTCTTGTTTAATGTGATAATTGGTGCATTCAGTTTGATGACTCTTTTTTTTGTAAATTTTATTTGAGTTTTCACAAAGAGAAAAAAAAGTAGAAATAAAACATCCTTTTTGAAAGTAGCGTAAGTGGAGGATGATGGATTGGTTAATATTTCTTCATACAGACACAAATTCAGGTTCATGCTCATTTTTATATTCTATTCCATTATTACTATTTTTCATTTTCTGCATAGCTTCTCCCCTCTTTTAATTTTCTCAATTTTATTTTAATTATCTCATCTCAATTCAAATCATTGTATTTATATTTTTTGTCTGCCTGTTTCAATTATCTATTATCTTTTCTCATTAAACAAAATTTCTCCTGTAGTTACTGATTGGAGTATGACGCCTTTATATCTTTTAAGTCTATCCATTTAACTCTTATTTAGGCTTCAGTATATACCCTAAAGTTATAACATTCAATATAATACATAACTTCCATTCGGATTCTGCTTGGTACTTTCTTAAAATACACACTATATTCTTAAAAAAAGAAAAAAATATAAATGTATGTAATTAAAACAACACATTCCATTCCAATTCAATTCTATCATTAATATTAATATTCATTAAAGTCTTAACTTCGTTAACATTACTTTTCAATTAAATATCATACTTCTATGGGAACAATTATAAGCTTTCCATAATTAATTCCCCCCTCTTTACTTATATTTAATAAAACATTGACTAATTAAAATGTTCCCGTTCCTTCCTAATTCAATTTTCTCATTTATTTTATTTCACTTATTTTATTAGCAAACATTTCACTAAATTACACTAACTATTTTATCCCTCATTTTAATCATACATTGTTTCCAATTTTCTAAAGTTATTTCTATTACTAATATAACAATACAATCTTATGTACCTTTACAGAATCCCTTTTTCAGTTAGATTTTCACCCATTATCTCTAAATAAGTCCTGTTTCTCTATATCTTGCTCCGGTCCTTTGTAACTTCTTTTCCTTTCCTTCTTCCCTCTCTTCTTCTCTCTCCCCTTTTTACCCCCTTGTCTCTCTACCTCTATTTCTCTCTTCTTTGGTTGTTTTTTTAAGTCTTAAATTCTCCATTCTCTTTCCCTCCTTTCCTTTTTCTTCCCCACATAAAGTTACTTGTTCATTAAAGATGGCTTCTTCTTTGTCCCAGTCTTCTTGTTTTGCAGACATTTCTTGTTGTTTCTTGTAGTTCCAAATCTCCATTTCTAAGAATTGAAAAACGAAGCCAAAAGAACCCTTCCCTTCTTGTGCATCTTCTTTGTACTTTTTAAGTTCCATTTTCAATTCATCCAGAAGTGGTGCCATTGTATACATTTTTAAACCACCACCCGATTAATTTTAGTCATTCAAATGTAATAACCAAGAATCCAAAGATCACCAAATAATCCAAATACATGCAAGCTGTTTCTTTTTGCTCTTTTTTTAAAACTTTCTCTTCCTGGGGTTACTGTTTAGTTACAAAGTTTCAGTTAAAATGTATCTTTTAGAAGTCTTGTTGAAGTTTTACTGTAGATTCATTTTAATTCCAGGCAGTCTCCTCCCTCTTCCAGATCCTGCCCTTATTCTTTTTCTCTCCCTTCCTGCTTATGAAAAAAAAATAGTGTCCAGAAATCTTTATTATCCCTTTGACATTTTGTTTTATTTTCAGTTTAATTGCCTATTGATGTCAAAGAGGATTTTTCCAATTTCTTATTTAAGTCTCTTAGTTATCAGTTTAGGGAAGGAGAGAGAAGAAAAAAAACCCCAAACCTTTCCCTTTTAACTTTCCTTCGCTGCTTTCGACTCTTCTTTGAGAGCGATGTTATTTTTTTGTAAGTTTTAATTCCGGGGTACCTTAGTTGTTGCTTTTACAATTTAACCCGGTCAGCCAAAACTTTCACTTCTTATGTTCCTCCTGCACATTCTTTTCCAGTCGAGTTCTTCATTGTGGTGGCCATTTCTGACCACCGCTGCAACCGCCTTTGGAAAGGGAGCAATGGCCAGCTGAGGAGGAGAGATGTGGCTCTCCTCAACCTTGCTGGTGGTCTCCCCACCATCTTCACCACCTCTATGGGGTGGCTTAGCCCCGAAACCAGCCAGCTCTCTACAGATTTCATGATCTGATCGATAAACATGACAGTCTATTACAGGAGGAATGGAGTCAGGGAAAGATGTGTTGAGCCATTTTTCACAGACAAATATAATGTCGAATTTAGCCGTATTTAGTAAGAGGGGAAATTCAGGTATTTTATTTACAAGGCTTCTTGCATTGAGTAGCTTGCATTTAAGGCCAGTTGTGGTTGGAATAGAGATAGTTGGGGGCGTGCGTGCCTAGTTTTGAGTGATGTTGGATTGGATGGGGTGGGGTTGGATGCAGAGTCCTTCCAGAGCATCCTCCCACTGCAGTAGTGCATCTAAGGCCTCCAAAGCAGCAAGTTACGCCGACCGAGCTGCAGAAGCTGAGGTAGAAGCTGCTGTAGCAAATGCAAATGTACGCATCACAGAGGAGGTAGCACAGCAGAAGGCGACAGTAGCAGCTCAACTTGCAGAAATGGCCCAGGCCCAGGCTGAACAACAAGCAGAAATGGCCAGTTAACAAAGCTAAATTGTGATAGAAGTCCAGTAGAAAAAAAAAAGTAAAAAAGTAAAAAGCCAAGCCTCACTTTGACGTTTCCATTTAAAAACCGCCGCTTACTCAGTTCTGTAAAAACTTTTACAGATTTCCCTTTTTCTTAGGGTGTCCTTTAAGTCTCAGAATAATAGTAAAAAAAAAAGTTGTCACCCAAGCCGACACACTTTCTCTTTCAGTCTCTTCCGTTCCAGAGCTGTCCCAACTTCAGCAGCTTAAAGGCTGCCTCTCAGCCGCTGGGAAAAGGGCTTCTCCTGGATCAACCAGGGACTTTGCGATGTCCCTGGGATCCACAGGATGTGCCCTTCACTATCGCCATCTCTACAGGATGGTTTAGGTCTGTTTGGACTGACCAGGGGATGAGATATCGGCTGCAATCTTGGAGCTTGATTGCAAACCATACCATAGCGAAAAGGTACAAGACAAGGTACAAGACAAGGATGCCCTCTATCACCTTTGCTATTTGTATTGACTTTGAAAGTGTTGAATAGAAATATTAGAGATGATAAAAGCATAAAAGAAATGAAAATTAAAAAGGAAGAATTTAAATTGCAAGCCTTTGCGGATGATTTGGCCTTTATTTTGGAAGTCCCTTTAGAAACAGCTCCAAAATTATTGGAAAAGATAGAGATATATGGTGAGGTGGCTGGTTTGAAAATAAAGATAAAACAAAGATTTTGACAAAGAATATGTTACTAAGACAAAGAGAAGAACTGTCAGACCTATTGAAAATTCGAGTCACCAACAAGGTCAAGTATTTGGGGATATACTTGACACCAAGATGCAGTACATTAAAAGAGAACAATTATATTAAACAACAGATAGTGTTGGACTTGAAGAAATGGGAAAATCTACAACTATCACTAATAGGGAGAATCTCAACAATCAAGATGAATATCTTACCCAGAATTTTATACCTGTTTCAAACAATACCAATCAGGCTTGGAAAAGACTATTTTGAAGAGTTAAATAAAATTGTGTTGAAGTACATATGGCAAGGTAAGAAAGCGAGAATAAAGTTAAAACTTTTACAAGATGCCAGAATTAGAGGAGGTTTTGGTTTGCCTGATTGGGAGTTGTATTATCAAGCTGTAAATCTGATGTGGGCCAAGGAATGGATAACACCAAGAAAGCCTAGATTGTTGACATTAGAAGGTCATGATTTGTTGTTGGGCTGGCATGCCTTTCTATGGTATAAGGAAACTAAAACGCAGGGCTATTTTAGAAGACATTATATACAGGAGTCTTTGTGGTTAAATTGGGAGAAGATCAAAAGACAATGTTATTTGAAAATTCCAGTTTGATTGACCATTGAAGCATTTTCCTATCCTATAATTTATAAGAAGGAACAAACAGTTAGATATGGGGAAATACTGGAGGAAAAGGGTGAACTTAAATTGATGCAAAACTTAGAGGAACAAGGTATAAAGATGAATTGGTTTTCATATGCGCAAATACATTCAAGGCATGATGAAGATTTTAAAACAGAGGGATTTTATGATAAATTGACTGATCTAGATAAGATCTTGACAGGTACTGATGAAAAGGTGATTAAAAAATTATACGGTTATTTACTGGAAATTAAATTAGAGGAAGAACAAGTCAAAGAAACTATGATTGCTTGGGGGAAGAATTTTGGATATGGGATTGATTTAGAGAAATGGCAAAAACTGTGGTCTCAAAATTATAAAATGACAATGTCAACAGCCTATAAAGAAAATTTGTATAAGATGTTTTACAGGTGGCACTTTCCCCCGACAAGAATAGCAAGAATGTTCAAGAATAAATCTGAAAAATGCTGGAAATGTCATCAGATACCTGGCTCACATTACCATATGTGGTGGACTTGCGAGGATGCTAGAAAATACTGGACTAAAATTCGCATGAGATTGGAAAAAATGACAAAGAAACACATAGATTTGAAACCAGAGATTTTTCTATTGGGAATCTTACCTGATACATATAATAAAGATTTGAAATACCTGGTTGTAAATGTATTAACAGCGGCTAGGATTGTATTTGCTAAAAACTGGAACAATGAGAAAATACCATTGCAGGAAGAAATTATTAAGAAAATATTGGAATGTGCTGAAATGAGTAGATTGACATTTTAAATTAGAGAACAAGAGGATAAATAATTTTATAAAATTTGGGACCTCTTCTATCAATGGTTGGATGATAAAATACAATAATAGAATATTTAGATAATAATGAATATATAAAGAGATATTTTTTTTCTTTTTTATTTGATGTCACATTTATAAAATGTCTCCAGGATAGATTTGGTATGATTATATGATTTGTTATAAAATAAATTAAGTAAATTATAGTTATCTCGCAAAGTATGAATGAATAAAATTATAGTCAAATGATTGTTTAATAGTGATACTAGGGTATATAATTTTTGATTGATAATATGAGTTATTATGTAATGTAACTGTAATTAAGACTATGAAATGAATGCACAAAAACTGGTAAACCAACTAACACACTGTTTGTATATTTATGAAAGAAAGCTGGATGTTTTTATGTTTTGTTTGTTTTGTTTGTCTTTAAAAACTAATAAAATTGTTTTCCAAAAAAAAAAAAAAAAGAAATGGCCAAGGCCTAGGCTGAACAACAAGCAGAAATGTTACCCAATCCACCTCTACAGATGATGCAAACTATTGGAGAGAGTTGGCCATCAGGAGATGAAAGTTAGATTTGGCTGCCAATGGGGTATATAAATTCTCTGACAAGCCAGGTGGCAAATATCTCCTCTGGAAGAAAATTTACCTGCACATCATTCAGGATGCACGCCTGAAACCCAATGAGTGTGGCAGGTGTCGTCGGTTGCATGTCTACTTGTCAAGAAATCATCATGATCACTGGTGGGCTAATTTTGTTGCCCGGCAGGCCATGAGACGTTGGAGTAGGGTTACTGATTCTGGGAAGAGAATCTCGGACCTTAGTACATACAACATCAGTTGGGGAAGGGTTGCTGTTGGTGGGAAGAGAGGCCCAAAGGCATCATTCCTTCAAGGTGGCTGCATTCAGCTCCCCATGAGCTGAACTCTTTTGAAGTTCAGTGACCTTCACTATGGTGGATGGAAGAAACCAGCTGGCACCAGCAGCAAAGTCAAGAGCACTCCCAGCAAGTTTGATCCAGTGATTTCAACCTGGTCAGTGGCTGGCAGACTCCAATTTCAGTCAAATCTGAATGCCTTAATCAAAGAGGCTTGCACCAAGTGTTGCGACATTGTGCCCTGTAGGTGAATAGAAATCCTCTTTGGGAATGGATTTGTTGCCTTGTGTGTGCATGACTGAGACATGGAAAATATCTAGAAAAGAAAGAAATAAAGAAATTTAAAGGGACAAAACTTCCTCAGGTCTGGCATTGTTGTTTAATGGTATGAGTGTGTATGTGTCTGTGTGCAGTAATTTCCAATACCTGGAGGGAGGATGAGACCCTATAATAATAGTACACAAAAGATTTAGAAATTGGAGCTCATTGGCTTGTAAAAAAGCTTCCTGAAATAATTATAATGATTGGTTTGCATGGAGAAAGCATGAGATGAATTTTGTATGTGAAATTGGTTTACATAAGCAGTCAGATTGCAGTACAAATGTGTTAGTATCTTGATAGTAAAAAGTTGGTGTGAATGCCTTTGTGTTGGCCCCCATCCCCAGAAAGAAAGTGGCTAGTACTTTGATTCCCTTTCATATAAAGAAACAGTAAGTTGCAAGGTTTTTGTTGTTGTTGTGAAGTGAGTGGAAAGGCAGCAGCAAGTATTTGCAAAGAACTGTCCCATGGAGTATGTGGGAGAGAAATTCATGGAAAAATGTGTGTGATATACTGGAGAGATATACTGGAGAGACAGAGAGAGACAGACCGACAAACCGACAGAGACTGACAGAGAAAGATAGAGACAGACAGAGAGACACACACAGAGAGACAGACAGAGAGAAAATTATTTTGTTGAAAGGATGCTGTGTGGAGAATGGAGGTAAGAGTTGTGTGTAATCTTTTAAACATTTTTTCTTTCCCTCTCTGTATTCTCTTCACCAGTTTATTCTTTTACATAAAGACTTCTTGCCTTGGAAGCATGAGAGAATCAGGAAAGGGAGGGGGAATGCGATTTTTCTGTTCCTTTTAAACATTTTTTTTCCTGCTTGGTTGAAACAGGGGGAAACTTGGTGACGTCTGATACCTGCTCTTGCACTCTTGGTGTTCACTGTTTGCATATAAAAGCTATGCAGATATATTTTCTCTTCTGCTCTGAATAAAAAATTTCCTGGAAATCTTTTAGGTTTAAAATGGTTAGTTGAACCTATATAAAAGATATAATTTTGAAATCTTTTGCCTAATTTTGTTAATGTTTTTTAACCTACTTTATGAGAATTTGCTTCCATATGAGTGGAATCTGAACCTGAATCACTTTTTATTAAAAGCAGAGAATTGAAACTAAAGTTAGGGGGCTTCCGGTGGTGAGGTCACAGCGGAGCGGAGCAGGAGAGCAATTTCTGCAACCCTGGATCCAAATTTTCATGCTTGGAAGCTCTCAGAGGCATTGTGAAGCTTGGAGAGACACACGAATCAGAAGGGGAAGCCTAGGAGCAGAGTGGAGAAAAGCAACCTCCCACTGTGATGAGGGGAAGCCCTTTGAATCTGGCACGAAAGAAACACGGCATCTACAGCGGGTCTAAAGCTGTGACAGCCAGCTGCAATCAGGAAGCAGGAAAGTGGATCAATGCAAGACATCAGAAGAAGAACGGCAGACTGGGACAGTTTTTGAGAGATGAGAGTAGAGAGCCCT
Organism: Pseudonaja textilis; assembly: GCF_049901715.1. Lineage (NCBI taxonomy): Eukaryota > Metazoa > Chordata > Lepidosauria > Squamata > Elapidae > Pseudonaja > Pseudonaja textilis. The sequence continues at coordinate 61,502,808 of NC_142008.1, forward strand.
GTGAAAGACTTTGACAGAGGGAGTCTCTGGAGAGAGTGAATACAGCGGCTAATTGGCGGGGGATAGTGGAGTGAAAGGGAGAGGAAAAAACAGAACAGTTTGACAGCTGAGAGAGAGAGAGCTGCAGAAGAAAAGATCGAGACTCTGTGAATAAAAACTTAAAATTTCTACGATTTGGATTGATTACTAGCAGAGCAGAAAAGAGACATTAGAGAGAACAATTGGAACTTTAATGGAGAACTGTAGTTGAACGGAGAGTGGAACCATTTTGATAGAAAGCTGTGACTGTGCAATTTGAGAGTGAAAGTGACAAAGTAGTTAAAGATGACTGATGAAACAGGAAATGGGGAAAGTAATTTGACAGTGTGCAGAAGAAAGGGAATAGAAGACGGAAGAAAGAAGAAAGCTGAATAATTTCTAAGTATTAAATTCAAAAGTGTATATTGAAAAAAATCTAATAACAATATATATATAGCTGATTGCTTGCAAGAATTAATTTATGTATCCTATTTCATAGATTGCTACATTCTTTATAACTGCTATACCCTATACATCCTTTATATCTTTCCACAATTTGATACTTTGGATAACAACTAATTAATCAATTGATGTATAACTAATTAATGGCTATATATTGATTCATAGACTTAATTGAACTATAAGAAAGTTATAAGATATAGTATATAAGAAAAGAAAACAATCAAACACATATTTATCTATATTTATTGAATTATATGTTTACTATATAAACTATTATATTTAAAATTATACTTAATTAATTTAAATAAGATTAGAAAATTAAGAGGGTTACAGACTATCATAGATTATAAACAATAATGATATTTAGTTTTACATTGTTGTATAAATACATACATACTCCATTCATACATATATATATATATATATATATATATATATATATATATATATATATATATATATATATATATGTTTTCTTAAGTTTTCGTGGTATTTATATGTATGGTATTCAGCTTTGTTCGGGTATTTTCCCATGTCATTATAGTTGTGCTTTTAAGATAAAAGGGAAGAGATAAACATAGAAAACGCAGAAGGGAGTTGATACAATGGATGATAATATTGAAAGACTTTCTTAAGAAAATAGGTAGATTTGGGAAGCCTAAGATGTCCACCACGACAACTACCACTAAGATTGGGAAGAAAACAACATCCAACCCAACATCAACAATAACATCACCAGCAGGACAATGTTCTATAGAGGGCATGCTGAATCCTGAGAAGGCAAGTCAGGTATCAAATATGCAAACAATTCAAATAGCATTAACAACAATACAAGAAACGATGGTGAGAAACCACGCAGACTTTAAAACTGAAATGGGGGAAATGAAAGGTAAAATATAGAAACTAGACGAGAAGATAAGTACAATCCAACAAACAGTAGTAAAGATGGAACATAAAATGAAAGCAGTGGAGGCAAAGGTCGAGCTAACAGATAAGAAAGTAGAATCAATAGAATAGAAATTAATGGGAGAGAACAGGAAATTAGAAGAGGCAATTGCATATTTGGAGATGGAAAAGGCTGATTTCTTCCCTAGATTTCAAAATGTAACAGAAGAAAGGGGGGAGGACTTGCCCAAAGTAATGGCAGATCTCATAGCAGAAGCGTTATAAAAAGAGGGCCAAGAGGTTTGAAGGGACATGGATGAGGTATATAGAATATATACCAACTATACAAGACATTTTAAACTTCTGAGAGAGTTTCATATACGATTCTCAAAGAAACAACTGAGAGATAAGATATACAAAGTGACAAGAGACGAACCGCTGACATTTAAGGGAACAGAAATTGTAACGTTGAAACAAATTCCAAGAAGAATAAGGGAACATAGAAAGAAATACAGATTCTTGGCCACCCAACTGAATAAGAAATGTTCAAATGGCTCATCCCAGGGGGAATGTTAATATCATGGCAAGATAAAATTTTTAAAATAGACAGTATAGCAAAAGTGAGGGAATTCTTTGAACTGTATGTGGTATCAGGAGAAGACCAGAATAGCAAAGAGGAAGTGGAAAATAGGAGCCAAGAAGAAGATCGGGTGGAGGAAAGAGAAACAGAACAAGAGGAAAGAGAGCAGGAAGAAGTGGAAAGAGAAGACATAAGAACAAGACACCAAACGAGAGCAAACAAGCTTCAACAAGAAACAACTACAGAGTAAGATGGTGGAAGAAATCAAATTGATTTCCATTAACATCAACGGTTTAAATTCACAAATTAAGAGGAAAAAATGATAACTAAACTACAGATATTGAACTTGTTATATGCCTTCAAGAAACACATATCCAGAAACATCAAAGTAAACTGTTAGAAGCACCAAAGTTAGGAGATTTATACGTATCTCTAGCCCACAAAAAAAGAGGGGGATCGCAATATATATTAGGAAACATTCACAAGCAAAACAGGTATATGCAGATAAGGAGACTAGGATTTTGATGTTAAAAGTTTATATAAATTATAAGAAAATGTTATTGACAGTGATATATGCGACGAACAAGAAACAAGAAAAATTTTATGCCAAACTATACAGAAAATTAGTAGAACAGGAATATGAGAACATATGCCTGCTAGGTGATTTCAATGCAATAGCAAATTTAGGAAAAGATTACAATAATGAAAATCCAGGGGAAAAAAGGAAAAGGAAAACATTACCAAAAGTATTCTATCAAGTGGCGGAAGAATTAGGATTAAAAGATATAGGGAGAGAAAGAAATCCAGACAAAAACAGTATACTTACTATTCAGCACCACACACATCATGGTCAAGATTGGATATGTTATGGACAAATGGGGAAATCAAACATAATATAAAAGAAATAGAAATTGAATCTAACACATGGGCAGACCATAATCCTATTAAAATAATTTGGAAAGGGTTGAAAAAGAACAGAAGATGGATGCTAAACAAGGAGATCCTAAAAGAAAAAGAATGTGTTAATATGATGGAAAAAGAATTAGAGTTCTTTCTGAAGGAAAACAAAAAACAACAAACATCAATTCCAAACCTATGGGACATGACTGAAGCATACATCAGGGGCCTAGCAATTTCATATAATACATGTAGATACAAGGGGAAAAAAAGCAGAACAATCTAAATTACTAGATACTCTTAAGGAGTTAGAAAAAATACTAGAAAAAACACCACATAATAAAACAGCAAATATGGAGAGGATAATGATTAGACATAAATTGAATATGTTAGCAGAAGATGAATGGTTACAGGACATGAAAAAGATAAAACAGAATTATTTTGAACATGCGAATAAGCCAGGAAGGTGTCTAGCCTATAGACTAAAGAAAGAAAAAGAAAAAAGAGCAATCCAACAATTGAAGGATGCTGATGGTATGCTACAACATCAAATTGAAAAGAAAAAACATATTGTTAAAAGTGTTTTTGAGGAATTATATAGTAGGGAAGACGTACCAGAGGGAAATATCCAACATTACTTAGAAGGAAAAAGGCTACCTGTGATCCCAGAAGAGGATAAAGAAGAGATAAACAGGAAAATAACATTAAGAGAACTGCAAGAGGCAATCCTGAAACAGAAAAACAATAAGATACTGGGACCGAATGGTCTCCCAGGGGAACTGTATAAAACGCTCCAAGAAAAATTAGAAATGCAATTATTAGAACTCTATAATGAGGTACTTATGACAGCAAAATTACCTAAGTCATGGGGGGAGACATATATAGCATTGATCCCAAAAGAAGATTCGGACCATCAATTAATTCAAAATTATAGGACCAGAACCCTTTTAAATGTTGATTATAAAATATGTCCATAATGGCAGAAAGATTGAAAAAAACCCTTAATCAGATCATTCATAGCGACCAAAATGGATTCTTATGGAATAGACAAATTAAAAATAATACCAGAATGGTATTGAATATAATAGAATATTATGAAGCAAACCCAGGAAAACAATTGGCAATGGTCTTCCTCAATGCGCAAAAGGCATTTGACAATGTTAATTGGCAGTTCATAATACAACAATTAAAAAGCATGCAATTTGGCAATAAATGTATTAAATTGATTTTGACAATTTATATGACACAGATGGCCAGTGTAATAATGAACGGTGACAGAATGGAAACATTTAAGATCAACAAGGGAGTAAGGCAGGGATGCCCACTGTCACCCCTTCTCTTTATCCTTACCTTAGAAAACTTATTGGAAAAGGTTAGGAAAAATGTAGAAATCAAAAGGGCTTTAATTAAAAAGGAGTACAGGCATTTGCTGATGCTATAGTATTTTTTCTGGAAGATCGAGAGGATATGGGAGTAAAATTAATAAAGGAAATAGAGGAATTTTGCAAGGTCGCAGGCCTTAAGATTAACAAAAACAAAGCAAAATTATTGACTAAAAATTTAAAAGATAAGCACAAAAAAAAAGAATTAGAAGGAAAATTGGGAATAGAAAGTGTGAAAAAGGTAAAATATTTAGGCATTTGGTTAACAGCAAGATGCTCTTCAATCAAAAAAGATAACTATGAGAAATTAATAATACAAATTAAAAAATAATTGGAAATGTGGGGGAAATTACAGCTATCACTACTGGGGAAAATTGCAGCAATTAAAATGTCTACCCTACCAAAAATACTATATCTTTTTCAAACTGTACCAATAAGATTGGATAAAATCTTTTTTAGAGAATTAGATTGAATAAGTAAATTTGTTTGGGATGGGAAAAAACCAGGATAAAAATAAAATTGTTACAGGACAAAAGAGAAAGGGATGGCTTTGGACTCCCTGACTGGAAGATGTATTACCACGCTGTAGCTATGATATGGATTAAAGATTGGATCAACCTGGAAAATAGAAGAGTATTGTTGATAGAGGGTCACGACTTGCAGAGAGGGTGACATAGATTCCTATGGGATGGGAAATGTAAACAGCATGCATATTTTCAGAGACACATGATTAGAGATTCATTAATGAGGACATGGAACAAGATTAAAAAGAATCATTATACTAAAATACCGAACTGGTTGTCAGCTAGGGAAGCACAAATCTACCCAAATGCAATGGATCTGGGGAAAAAGAGGCATTACAAAGACCTATTAGACACACAAGGAAGATTAAAAACAAGACAAGAATTACAGCATCAAAATATAAAGATAGATTGATGGCCATACATGCAAATTCAGGCGAGATATCAGAAGGACAAAGAACAATTTGGTTTCTGCAATTTGGAAAAGCATCAATTAGATAAAATTCTACAAGAAATGGAAAAGAAAATGATTTCAAGAATATATAACTTTCTACTAGATTTTAAAATGGAAGAGGAGGTGGTCAAAGAGACAATGGTGGTATGGGCGAAAAATGTTGGCCACAATATAGACCTGGAAAATTGGGAGAGAATGTGGGGATCAAATTACAAACTAATTACATCCACAGCATACAAGGAAATTCAATACAATATGTTCTACAGATGGCACCTTCCCCCGCTAGATTGGCAAAAATGTTTAACTCAGACCCAAATTGTTGGAAATGTGGAAAAGAAAAAGGCACTTATTTTCATACCTGGTGGACATGCCAGGAAGTGAAAAAATATTGGAATACATTTAGACAATGGATAGAAGAAATCACAAATCAGAAAATTGAATTTAATCTAGAAACTTTTTTATTAGGTATAATAACATAAAAATGCAATAAAACACATGTTACATATATTAACAGCTGCAAGGATCTCGTATGCACAACTCTGGAAGGAAAAAAGGGTTCCACCAGAAGGCATGGTTATAAAAAAAATAATAGATTGTATAGAGATGGACAGGCTAACAATGAAAATAAAAGACAGAGAAGATTCAATTTATTATCCAGCCTGGTATGCCTGGTATGAGTGGTTTAGAAATAAAAATAAAATAAAATGGCAATTAGGAAAAGAATGAGGGAATATGTAAATATGTAAAAATACCATGGAGAAGATTGATATGTAAGGATAAAAGATATTGATTTATTGTAAGAGTAAGATGTAATGGTAAAGGAATAAGTAAATAGATATACTGAAAAATGTGAGGAGATGCAAAAGATGTTGATAACAATGTATAAAGTTTTATGTTTTTAAAATGTGAAAACTTAATAAAATTTATTTTAAAAAAAAGAAACTAAAGTTTGACCCCTTATATATTTCAGAGCATTGGCTCTGAATACCTCAGAGATATATACCTCAGACAAAAGATAGTTTGTTTCTTTCTGAAGTTGCTGTTTTTACTTCCTTTTTTATGTCTTTATATTTGTGTGTGGGACACACTGGTTTTGAATATTTAAGGGTCAAGGTGCTCCATCGTACAGCGCATTTCTTCTTCTTTTTTGTTAGCAGCACAAGTTGCTACCCTATCAGGAACTGTGATAGAGATGTGTTACTAAATTTTCTAGGAGAGAAAGGGCTCTGAGCAGTGGTGGGATTCAAAAATTTTTACCACTGTGGGTGTGGCTTGGTGGGCATGGCATGGCTTGGTGGTCGTGGCATGGCTTGGTGGGCATGGCAGGGAAAGGATACTGCAAAATCTCCATTCCCACTCCACTCCTGGGGGAAGGTTACTGCAAAATCCCATTCCCTCCCCACCCCATTAACCTGCTTTCCAGCTCCCTTCTCCTGTGCAAGGCAACAAAAGAAGATCCAGCTGATCAGCTGGGACTTGTGAGACAGAGAATAGATGGGGGAGGAGCCAGTCAGAGGTGGTATTTGCCGGTTCTCTGAACTACTCAAAATTTCCGCTACCGGTTCTCCAAAATTGGTCAGAACCTGCTGAATACAACCTCTGGTTCTGAGTATCTAAAAAGAAATTATAATATGTAGAAAGAGAGATAAAATACTTAGGACATTTGATTAATGAAAGAAGTAGAAAAATAACACCTGAAATAATTGAGAAAATTTCTAGCATTCACTGGATTTTGTAGGCTGTGAATAGAAAATAGCTATTTTGAATAAAGACTTGTATGCAAAACCGTTGGAAGAAATTTAACAGATAACAGATTAACAGAGTTGGAAGGGACCTTGTAGGTCATCTAGTCCAACCTCCTGCCCCAAGCAGGACACCCTATATTATTTCTGACAAATGGCAGTCCAATCTCTTCTTGAAAGTCTAAAATGATGAAGCTCCCACAACTTCTGAAGGCAACTGTAAGAGGCCTGTAGGGGGCATGCATAAGCACACCAATCATGCCTACTGTCCCTGTCCTATTGTTTTTTATTTTTCTTATAAGTATCTATCTCATGTATTCAAAACTATATTTATTCTTGTACCTGTATCTTGTAAGTGATTGACAAATCAAATAAATACTAAATACTAAAACTGTACCATGGTTGATTGTTCTCACTGTCAGAAAATTTCTCCTTATTTCTAGGTTGAATCTCTCTTTGTTCAGTTTCAATCCATTATTACTTGTCTGGCCTTCAGATGTTTTGGAAAATAACTTGATCCCCTCCTCTCTGTGGCAGTCCCTCAAACATTGGAACACTGCTATCATGTCTCCCCTGTCCTTCTTTCACTAGCCATGGCCAGTTCCTGTAACCCTTCTTCATTTGTTTAGTCTCCAGTCCTCCTAATCATTCTGGTTGCTCTTCTCTGCACTTTTTCTAGAGTCTCAGTATTTTTTTTATAGTGTGGTGACCAAAACTGTTATGTCTTTGGGACTGGTTGGAGCCCCCAACCAGGTCCGCTGTTTGAGCGGGAGCACCAGCCGCTCCCATTGGCTGACATCGTTTGACAGCTGTCTATAAAAGGCGGCTGTCGGGCAGTGTCAGCCCCGTTGCCGCCAGCTAACCTGCCTAGTTAGAAGGCAGACGCGGCAACCCTTTATTCTTAGAATAAAGCCTTTAACGTTCACTCTGGCTCAGCCGCGTTCCTCCGCCGTGCCACAACACTGGCGACGAGGGCGGGATGTGATCGAAGGCTGGCCAGACGTGCGATTCAGAAGAGCTGTAGCCACTAAGAGCGAAGCCACAGGCGCTGAAGCCGCAGCCGCCGGCGCTCACAAAGAGCGCGAAACTCAAAAAGCCCCTCAGCTGGGGAGACAGACACCGCCTGATAGGCACAGCCGCAAACGCTCTTCTAAGAGCGCGAATTCTGAATCACAACGACTAAGGTGACAGGCACTGCCGCCTCAAAATGAATGCCAATCCGACATTTCCACCCTTCAAGCCTACCGAGGAAACGTGGGATTCATATAAAAACCGTTTCAGCTACTTCCTCGACGCTATTGGTCTAACAGATGCTGCTGAACACAAAAAAAAATCCTTCTTCCTCAGCTACTGTGGGGCTGCGGTTTTTGACACCGCTACAGCACTAGTTGCCCCTCGCTCTATCAGGAGCGTACCTTGGGATGAACTCCAAGAGATCCTCTCCAACCACTACTCACCTAAACCATCCCAGATAGCCAGGAGATATGCCTTCAGAACTAGAAGGCAGGCTGAGGGGGAGTCAATTAATGAGTATATGGCAGCTCTGAGGACAGCTGCCTTACAGTGTGGCTTTAGAGACTACCTAGAGGACATGTTATTAGACCAGATCGTCTGTGGGGTTAGAGACCTTAGGCTTCAAAGGCGCTTGCTAGCCAAAAAGGATTTAACCCTAGCTTTAGCCGTAGAAGAAGCCCAAGCTGCTGAACTCTCTGCCCAATCAGCAGCTGAGATTCAAGGAATTCCTTTAAAACCCAGCAGCTCCACTATTCATTCAGAGGAAGTTTCCCTTGAAGAAGACCCCATAGACTCAACAGACATTAACCGCCTTAGGCAACAAAAGCCCTCACAGGAAGGAGCGGGGCAGAGAAACAACTTCACCCTCAAGCAACCTCCCATTTGCCTAGCTTGCGGGGGTTTCCACTCTAGGGCATCCTGCAGGTTCAGGAGTGCCATCTGTCTAAATTGTCAGAAGAAAGGCCACCTAGCCAGAATCTGCCAAGCAGGGCGAAACCTTCCTCAGAGACCTCCACCACCTGCTAATTTCCAAAGGTAAGTGGAGGACTGCTATACTTGCTACCACGCGAACCATACTTCCAAGACTCCTAATAAAATCAGTATTTTTGTTTCTTTAGAAGGTAAGCCTTGCAGAATGGAGGTAGACACGGGATCTGCACTTTCGATCATCTCCTGGGAAACCCTAAAGAAGATTCATCCCAGATTCTCAAAGAAGAAGCTGCAGAAATGCCACCTGACACTGCGGGACTACCAAGGCAAGAACATCCCTGTCCTCGGAAAGGCAAGTTTTTAGTTCAGTTCCAAAGTTTTAAAGGCCATTTGCCTTTGGTGGTTGTTAATGGTGCCCTCCCCAGTCTGTTGGGACTAGATTGGTTCCCTTCTCTCGGCCTTAGTGTAACGGGATCCATGCTGTCTCAACTTCTGACGTAGACGCCTATTCTCAGACTACTCTGATGTTTTTAGCAGCGAGCTGGGCTGCTATTCTGGCACCCTCATCTCCTTCACTGTGGACCCCCAGGCAATTCCCCTTCTCCTTAAGCCACGCATGAGTGCCCTTTGCCATCCGTCCTAAGTTAGATTTAGAATTAGATAAGTTACTGAAGCAAGGGTGTTAGAGCCAACTGACTTTGCCAAATGGGAGACCCCCATAGTCACCCCACTCAAGAAAGATGGCAGCATAAGAATCTGCGCAGACTATAAAACCACCCTCAATCGTTATCTGCAGGTCAGCGCCTACCCTGTTCCTGTTATTCAACACCTGTTACACACCTTCGAACCCGGCACCATCTTTGCCAAATTAGATATGTCCCAGGCATACCAACAGTTCCCTGTTGATGATCAGACAGCTGAATTACAAACCATAGTCACACATAGAGGGGCGTTCAAGTGTAAACGCCTCCAATTCGGTGTAAGTGTGGCCCGGGTATATTCCAATCCCTCATGGAAAGGATTCTCCAAGGTCTCCCAGGGGTTGTCCCTTACTTCGATGACATTTTAGTCTCAGCAGTTGACAGACCTCAGCTCATACAAAGGGTCAGAGCAGTCCTAGAGAAGTTTAGGCAGCATGGCCTCAAACTTAAAAGGGAGAAGTGCGCCATCGCCACTAGGCAAGTGGACTTTCTGGGGTATAGGATAGATGCCTCTGGCATTCACCCAGTCGAATCCAAAGTAAAGGCTATCCATGAGGCACCCACTCCAACTAACAAGACGGAGCTCCAAGCCTTTCTAGGGCTACTAAACTTTTACGCTTCATTTCTCCCGCACAAAGCATCTATTGCTGAGCCCTTACACAGACTGTTAGACAAAGAATCCCCTGGCATTGGGGACCCAAAGAAGCCCATGCTTTCAAGTCAGTCAAATCCTTGCTCACATCTGATGCAGTTTTAATCCAATATAATCAATGACTCCCCTGGTCCTAGCTGCTGATGCATCCCCTTTGGGATTGGGGCTGTTCTGAGCCACAGGCTCCCCAACGGTTCTGAGGCACCAATTGCCTTCTTCTCTAGGACCTTCTCTACTGCAGAAAGAAACTACAGCCAAATAGATAAGGAGGCCTTGGCTGCAGTAGCTGCAGTGAAAAAGTTTCATGAATTTTTGTTTGGGCACCATTTTGAACTTATAACTGACCATAAACCACTCCTGGGGCTTTTATCAGGGGATAAGCAAACCCCACAGGTACTATCACCTAGAATGACCAGGTGGACTTTGTTCCTGGCCGCTTACTCATTCAAATTGGTGCATCGCCCTGGAAAAAACTTGAGTCACGCTGATGCCCTTAGTCGCTGCCCCCTGCAGTCCCAGTCGAAGACCCAGCACCCGTTCATGCCATCTTTGAAGTAAATGAACTTAAATTGCCGGTTACAGCCGAAGACATTGCTGCGCACTCAAAAAAAGACAGAATAATTGCCCAAGTTATGGACTGGGTGGGAAGGGGGTGGCCTGAAACACAATACACTTCTGACTTTGCTCCTTTCAAAATCCGTAAGCAGGAATTGTCGAAACTACAGGGATGTCTGTTGTGGGGGACAAGGGTAGTCATCCCAGCCACTCTTCGTGTACCCATCCTAAAGGTACTTCACGAGGGCCACCCGGGCATCGTAAGGATGAAGGCTCTGGCCCGCAGCTACGTTTGGTGGCCTGGCATGGATGCCCAAATCTCCAGCTGGGTAAGCTCATGCCAGCCTTGCCAAGAAACCAGGGCTGCCCCACCAGCAGCCACGCCTACCAAGTGGGAAAGTGCTAGTGGTCCCTGGTCTTGCTTGCACATCAACCTAGCGGGACCAGTACATGGAAGGACCTTCTTGGTTGTAGTAGACTCTTATTCCAAATGGATAGACTTGGCCCTACTACCTTCAACAACCACTCAAGCAATTGTTAAGGCTTTGACCCGTTTCTTCGTGACCCATGGGCTCCCTGATATGCTGGTGTCTGACAATGGCCCCCAGTTCACGTCTTGTGAATTTAGTATGTTCGTTGCCAACTTGGGCATCAGGCACATCCTTACAGCCCCTTTTCACCCAGCTAGCAATGGGATGGCTGAGAGGGCAGTCAGGTCAGCAAAAGAGGCACTTGCCAGGTTTGGCCAGGAAAACTGGCACTCCAAACTGTCCCGTTACCTTCTAAGCCAGCATACGACTCCATGCACCACTACAAATAAATCTCCAGCAGAACTCTTGATGGGAAGACGCCTTAGGACCACCCTGGACAGGTTGCACCCCCACTACTGCCCAGACACCCCTATAGGATCTGACAGTTTGGTCAGGGACTTTGCTCTGCATGACCTGGTGTACGCCAGAAATTATGCAGGGGACCCTCTGTGGGTACCTGGTCAAGTTGTGTCAGTCACAGGTCCAAGATCCTACAGAGTCCTCCTGGAAGACGGGCGCCTGTGGCGCAGACACGTGGACCAACTCAGACGGCGATGGAGAAGCACAGCTGATGCCTACCCAGCAGCCACCAAGGAACCAGTCCACCCAGCCCAGTCTCCCGGCACCGAGGGCTCCCTGTCGGAACCGGTCTACCCAGACGGAAGCTCCCTGCAGGACCCGATCTACCCCGTCGACCAAGAGAGTTTACTGGAGGACCCGGTCTACCAACAAGGGACCCCGAACCAACAACCAAGCGAAACTGTCTGCCGTCCGGACCAAGCGACTCACCAAGGTCAGCCCGAACAGGGGGACTTACCCAATTCACACAGTGCCCCCACCGACCGAGCCCGCTCATCAGCAACCTCCAAGACGATGCCTGGGGGCGAGGACTTGACTCCAGCCAGCAGCTTGCCCAGACTACGACGATCCTGCCGCCAGCGCAGATGACCAACCTACTTGAAGGACTATGCATGCTCCCGGCTAGGGGAAAGGAGTGTTATGTCTTTGGGACTGGTTGGAGCCCCCAACCAGGTCCGCTGTTTGAGCGGGAGCACCAGCCGTTCCCATTGGCTGACACCGTTTGACAGCCGTCTATAAAAGGCGGCTGTCGGGCAGTGTCAGCCCCGTTGCCGCCAGCTAACCTGCCTAGTTAGAAGGCAGACGCGGCAACCCTTTATTCTTAGAATAAAGCCTTTAACGTTCACTCTGGCTCAGCCTCGTTCCTCCGCTGCGCCACAACAAAAACTGAATGCAGTACTCTAGGTGTGGTCTTACTAAGGCTGTATAGAGTGGTATTAGGACCTCACTTGATCTTGATTGTATCCTTCTGTTAATGCAACTTAGGATTGCATTGGCTTTTTTGGCTGCCATTGCACACTGCTGGCTCATATTTAGTTGGTTGTTCAATAAGACTGCAAGATCCATCTCACATCTCATGTTCTGCACCTTACAGACCACAACACAACTCATTTGTAGAACAGAGGAGGCAAACATTACAAGCCATGGCTCGTACTATGTTATCTGATTCAGGTTTACCTGAAACACTGTGAGGTGAGGCCATAATGTGTCGTAACCATGTGTTAAACAATGTAGTTAATACAACAACTGGAGAATTGCCATTCACTCGTTGGCATGGCAGAAAGCCAAATTTAAGTTACCTACACACATTTGGAGCTCCAGCATGGGTACATATTCCCTCACAAGTAAGACTGAAAGGGCAACATAGAGCTAAGAAGTTATTTTTTGTGGCTTATGAGGCCAACCATAGATCATTTAGATTCTGGGATCAAGACACAGCTCATGTTTATTGTAGTGCTAGTGCAAAATTTCTTGAGCATGTTGGATGGGATAAACTGGAACAGGAATCCAGCAATGATATTATTATTGACACCCAAATAGTCCCTAAAGATGATATCAGTAAACAACAAATAGCCACTAAAGAGGAAGAACAGGAGGAAGTAGTAGAATAGGCATAGGAAGAGGTAGAAGAACAGGAGCAGGTGGCACAGGAAAGTCCACCAGTTAGCCCTGTAATACCAAGACTTTCAACCCGTGCAACATGACCACCTGATAGATATCAGGCTAGTGTTGTATGCCAAGTGAATACAGTTCCAAGTAATTATAGTGAATTAAAACTGTTTCCTGCTAAGGATCAGGCTGCTTGGCAGAAAGCAGTGGATAAGGAACTAGAATCATTAAAAGGAATGGAGGTATGCGAAAATGTTAAGTTACCACCAGGTAAACATGCCATAGGATGTAAATGGATATATAAACTGAAGACAGGTGTAGATGGGACTGTTACCCATAAAGCCAGGATAGTAGCACAAAGGTTCAATCAGACAGCAAATGACTATGATGAGGTGCTTGCACCTAGTCTGAAGGCTACTACATTAAGGGCGGCATTCGTGTGGGCAGCTAAGGAGAAATGTATTGTAAATCATTTGGATGTAGAGACAGCATACCTGCATGCACCGTTGCAACACACTCTATATTTAAAGAAACTGTTAGGTCTCAAAAATGATAATACTAATAATAATGATTGCTGGAGATTGAAAAAGAGTCTTTACGGTTTGAAGCAATCAGGATATGAGTGGAACCAATGTATAGTTAAAGAATTAACTAAGATAGGTTTTGTAGCTGGCATGGCTGATCCATGTTTGTTTAAAAGAGAAAATAATGGTGTAATTTCATTGTTGCTATTATTTACTGATTACATAGCATTAATCACCAAAACTGAACAAGAAGCTACTGAGATAATTTCACTATTGGAAAAGAAATTTAAGATAAAACAGGAGAAATCAAACAATATCTTGGTTTAAAGATAGATAGAACTAGGGGAGGATAGAAGATCTCACAGGCAGATAAAATTAACCAATTACTAAAAAGTTTTAAAATGGAACTTTGTAAGCCGGCTAAAACACCAATGAGCCAGGAGTTTAGCCATAGTGATGTTCAAAGTCCTATTTTTGATAAGAACATTTATCAGTCCTTGATTGGTAGTCTATCTTATCTCAGTAATTGGTCAAGGCTAGATATTGCATACAGTGTTAATCGATTAGTGAGATTTACACTGAGCCAACTGACAGGCACTGGCAAGCTGCTAAACATGTGTTAAGATATCTGAAACAGACAATGCATTATGCATTGTATTTGGAGCCAAAAGATGAACTGAATTTAACTGCATATGCTGATGCAAGTTTTGCTACAGACATAAATACACGAAAATCTACATCAGGTACTGCTGTATTATTGGGAAAAGCATTAATTGGATGGAGGTCTATTAGACAGAAACATCTAAGTTTGTCAACAATGGAGGCTGAATTCTCATGTTTGTCTTTATTATATACAGATTTAGTTTTGTATAAACAATTACTAATTGACATGGGAATTGATGTAACAGATTCTATTGTTGTTTACGAAGATAACCAATCAGCAATACAGATGGCTTCAAATATTGCTGTTAAAACAAGAACGAAACACACAGATTTAAGATATTTGAATGTGAGACAATGTGTGCAAAGTAAGATGATTAAGCTAGAATACTGTATGTCAGAAAACAATATAGCAGATCATTTTACAAAGGCCCAAGGCTCTATAAAACATAAGGCTAGCTGTGAAGATTATGGACTTAGAATGTAAGGTTGTATATATTATCTTACTCAAAAGGGGAGAATGTTAGGAATACAAGTCACCTAAAAGGTATTTGGGTTAGAAATATATAAACCAGGATAGACATTTTAAAACTGTATCTTTAAGAAAATGCAAAACTGGAGTTGGGTGTGGTTTCTCAAACGGCCATGAGATGGAGCCAGAAACCTGGGTTCTTTTAGTCTTAGTATGAGTCTCAGAAGAGAGTGTGAGTGTATCTCTGTTTCCTTCTGTTGGAAAGTATTGCCATTGCTCCATTTTTCCTAATTGACTGATATTTCTGGATTTGATGTAAGTCTGATACTGAACTGTTTTTTTTTTGACACTGGACTTTGTTATTGAATTATCCCTGGATTGAAAAACTGACTGATTTACCTCTGAATGACTTTGGACTGCCTATTTTGGACTTTACTTAACGTTTCTGGAGGTAAAAACCTACATTTACTGTACAGTGTATCTGTGTTCAGTGTGTATTATTTAAACACTACTCTCAAATACGTCTCCCTGTATGTGCTCATTCTCCTAATGGGGAATTACCTCAACATGTTGTACTTTCATTGGCAGTACAGATGAAAAAACTACTTGTGCACTTAAATCCTTGACTTTCTTTCCTAGCTGCTTATAATCGTTCGATATTGTTTTCCAGTCCTTTTTTGTCCCTACATGTAGTAATAGAAAGGGGAAGTAGTCTGTGGGTTTTATTATTTTGGTTAGGTTCTCAGCCACACCTTTGATTTTAGCTCCAGGGAGACAACATACCTCTCTGGATAGATTGTCTACAGAGGGAAGATACTGTTCACTTGAAAATTGAATCCCCTATCACCAGGACTCATCTTTTTTTTTCCTAGTGAGGTTTGGGGTGTTTTTCTATCTATCAAAGAAGCATTTGTTGGTGTTACTTTTTTAGGGACATTTGATAGTGTTTCTTTTCTATGTATTTGCATATTTTCGTCTAGTGAGAGTCCATGAAATCTATTGCTTAGCACCGGTGGGGCTACATCAGAGTGGGTTAGTTTGGACAGGGTTCTTTTTACTAGGTTTGTGTTTTTTCTGTGAGGTATATGTTTCCATCTGTCTTGTTCTTTCTCTAATGGGTCAATTCTTTTAGAAGTTGTTTGATCATTGTTATGTTCAATTGTGAGAGTTCGCAGCAATCCAACCAGCACACAAGTAAATAATTCATTTGCAGAAGAAATTTTTTTATATACAATGTACAATATGATGCATGTATACAATACTCATGCAGCCGAAGTCAGAATCAGAATTCAGAATCCAGAAGTCATAATCACAGAAGCTATATTCACATAAGCAATATATAATGCAGAGGCTATATTGCAAGGACAAAGCAACTCTTACGTACAAATCAGTCAAGTTAAGCCACGCCTAGGCTCCGAGCTGTCTGGGTCACCAAATAGTCCCCATTGGCTGATCTGTTATCATGTCTATTCCAATTCATGAACTCTTATACACTGACACTCTTATCATGAACTCTTATACAATGACACTGACACTCTCTTTATGACTGGAATAGACATAAAACCAAATAATTTAATATTCTTCCCATAATCACAGAAGCTAAAAATGGCTTGGTCATTTTTGTCCTTATCCAAACTGTTATGAAAATCTGTGCTCATAGGTGTTGGAGCAGAATTACAATCCTTCATGTTGTATGTCTCCAACAACTGTTCAATTTTCCTTCTTTGATTGAGAACATAACCACCTCTACACCAAGATAATTTTGTATTTCACCCAAATCCTTTGATTCAATTTTTTTCTCTAATTGATTAGCAAATTCCTTTTTCCTTCACAATGAAACAAAGAGCACACACAAATGCTAACAATTGACAATCCCCACCTTGTAACTTTCCAGTATATATGCAACCATCAACTTTGTAACTTTTGAATCCAAGACCCTTCAATGCCGTATCTAAGCAGATATCCAAATTCCTGGCTGACTGCTTCAGCCCATAAATGGCCTTGTTCAATTTATACACAGTGTTAGGCTTTTTACTTTCATATCTTGGTGCTTGAACCATGTAAATTTATTCCTTTAATTTTGCATTGAGGAATGCTGTGGTTATATCAAAATGTCAAATTTTATGGCCACTTGCCGTTGCCAATGATAGTGCCCGCCTTATGCTTTCACTCTTCACTCATCATAGTGCATGTTTTTGTCAGAGTATATGCATGAAGTGGAATAGAGCATGGTAACAAGTTCAGCCAATGAATAGGAATAGCAACTAAGTCAGCCAATGAGAACTTTTTGGAAACTGAAACTAGAAGTAGCCTAGGCATGGCTCTATATTAAAGTCTGCAGCTCTGAAGCTATGTTAAGCTCTGAGTCTTATTGAAAATGAAACTGCTTCTCTCCTTTGCTGTGTGTCTTGCTTGCTTGCTGAAAACTAGAGCTCTGCTCTGAACTTGTAACATGTCTGCTTCTGTTTGAGTTTGCTCCATGTTGGAGAAATCTACAACTGTTGTAAAATTTACTTTATATGTTTATAAAGAAGTTAAATGAAGCCTCAGTCATCTGTGTTTACTTTTCTGGTGGTGAATTTATGCTGCAATACTCTGAACAGGTTATGGGCTCAAAAAAAGACTGAATTGTAATTAAAGGTGAGAAGCTGCTTGTTTTAAAAGTAAGAAACAAGGCAAGAGGCTTTGCAGAATGGCTGAAAAAAAATAAAGAGAATTCTATACCCCATTTGGGTCAGAAGAACTATATTATTTGGGCTGCAAAATTGGAATGTTTCCTAAAAGCTAAAGAGTTTGGAAATATTGTTGAAAATCCACCCCAGGAACCATTGAATGCTGCAGATCAGAAGCTGCATGATAGAGCATTGGCTTATATCATCTTAAGTTTAGAAGATGATCAGTTTATCAATGTAGCTGATTTAAAGACTGCAAAAGAAGCCTGGGGTAAATTGAAGACTGCATGCAACATTCTATAATTATCAAGAAAGTTATATAGAGCTTGTTTGCAGCCAGGAGATTCAGTGGAACAGCATTGCAAACTTTGTTTGTGGAGTTTGAACAGCATGGGATAAGAATTCCTGAATCTCAGAAAGTGCTGCTAGTTTTGAACAGCCTAGATGAAACTTGGGACATTGTTTCTGCAGTGTTTGAATGCAAACTGGAGCAGGAGCTGCATTTAGAAGCCCTTAAAGCTTGTTTAATTAGCCACGAGAAGGAGAAATCCCTGAGGAGTCGGGGGACAAGGAGCAAAATGGAAAATTCCACTGACTGGCTGTTTCCAGAGAAGAGAAAAGCAGCAGCAGATATCAGGATACAACCCAGCATTAGAAGAGGTGCTTCATTTGTGGACAAATGACTCATTTAAAGAAAGACTGTTTGCAAAGGGACTGTTTGCAAGACAGAAGAAGTTTTCTAGGACAAGTTGATGAACAAATTGCTGTTGCAAAAGCCATCAATAGTAATGGAAGAAATCAATGGCTAATAGACAATTATTAATAATGCTAAATTGTTTTACAAGATGGATGCAGCTGCTGGAGACATAGTAGCCTTGGCAAATGGCAAGAAGGCTAAAGTCATTGGAAGAGGAAGTATGCAAATTCCATATTTGGAAACAAGGTTTAATGTTTTATGTGTGCCAGAAATGGAATATAATTTGTTGAGTGTCTCTAGTTTAGACAAACAAGGATTTGTAAATGATCTGTAAATTTGTAAAAATGATTTGTAAATTTGTAAATGTAAACATTTGTAAATGAGCAGTGTCTTATAAAGAAAAATGGGATTGTTTGTGCAAAGGGCATAAAGCATGATAACCTTTATATATTACAAGGACAAAAACTTCAATATGCACAAACATTTGACAATGTTGCAAAATATGATTCATGTGTTCATCTTTTACACAGAAAGCTTGGGCATGCCAGCTTCCAAGTTTTGCAGAAAATGGGCCAATTTGCAGAAAGTTTAAATTTAAAAGGATGTAAGGCATATTTGGATTGTGCAGTATGCAAAACATCAAAGTCCAAGGCAAGCCAGTTTGGGAGGAGCTAAGTATGCACTGCTCATTGTAGATAACTATAGCAGGTTTGGGTTCTGCTATTTACTAAAGAGTAAAACAGAGGTACTACAGAAATTTAAGCAATGGGTTGACTGCAAACTTACAGGGGTTCAGAATTCATGTCAACAAGTTTTCAACAGTGGTTGGAACAATTAGGAATAAATCACAGATGTACAAATCCTTACACAGCAGTCGAGAGATGGAATGGAGTCTTGCAAACTATGAAGGACTCACTGATAGAGGATTTTGGTCTAAGCAGGTCATATTGGGGTGAAGCCATATTGACTGCTAATTATTTAGTTAATAGGTTTTGGAGTTCCTCCATTAATGATACTCCATATGCAGTGCTATATGAGAGAAAACCATCTCTAGCACATTTAAGGATATTTGGAAGCAATGCGTAGTGCAGGAGTGGGATTCCACCAGTTCTATCTGGTTCTATAGAACCCCTTGTTGACTTTCTAAGCAATTCGGAGAACTGGTAGTTAGAAGGAATCTCCTTTTGTTTTTTTCCACCCTTATTACATTCTTGGCAGACAGCCTAGACTTACTGTCTCTGGAACTTGTGAGGCTTGGCTTTCTTAAAGGGGAAGGGTTGTTTTAAGGATTTTACACTGCTGTTGGGAGAAAATACTTCCCTGGACAATCAGCACTTTGAAGAAATAATTGAATAATGAAGCAAAACTTTTAGTGACAGGGAACCAAGATGAGTGACATTCAGCAAGGCTTCTTGGCTAGCTAGAAAGATTAACATTCAAATGTGAGTTTACATTCTCTTTCTGAGTTTTGGTCTAAAACTGGTTTTTGGTGAAGGTTAATTCTGTGCTTGGTGAAGTTTAATCTTGTGTTTATTGATGGGATAATTTTCCCTATTCAGCTCCAACAAGCAACAGCTACTGTTGTGATTTAATTATTTGTATTGTGTTTGAATTTTTTCTTGCCTCATGGTATTTTTTTCAATATGGGGAGAGGGGTCTTCCTCACTGCTTTAGTACTATCTGGCACTGTCCTTTTGGGGTAAACTTCCAAGAGGCAGGATGCAAACTTGACACTGATTTTTTACTGCCTATCTAGGGGGCGTGTTGACCTTTCCTTAAATCTGGATGATTTCCTTAGGATATCTTATGAGGTGAGTGAGACCAGCTGGTATTTTTAAGTGGTGCAAATGGATCTAAAGATTGCTTTTCCTGGATGTGCTTTTTCTGGAGAGCTTAAATGACCTCTCTGCTAAAGGGTTTCACTTCATGAGCAAGAGTTGGCTGCTTGATAGTTATCACTGAATTTTAACTATTTTCATTCCTCAAGGTGCTCTGGCACCCTGCCTGATTTGTAACTCCAGCTTGCAGGTATTTTTAATCCAATGATTGATATTTAGGACAGCTTTTCGCAAGCAAAGAAGCTTTTTATATTTTTGTACAGGTAATCCTTGACTTATAACAATTAATTTAGTGACCATTCAAAGTTATAATGACATTGAAAAAAGTGACCTATGACCATTTTAGACACTTATGACCATTGCAGCATCCCCACTGTCATGAGAGGCCAGGCGAGGAGAAGCACCCCTTAACAGGAGTAATGTCAAGTTGGCCACACCCACCCAGTCACATGACCACCAAGCCATACCCACTAAGTAAGCCATGCCCACAGAACCAGTTGTTAAAAAAACTGAATCCCACCCCTGCGTAGGTGCATATTCCAAAAGCAATTAGAAGAAAGGGGCAACCAAAGGCTAGAAAGCTCAGGTTTGTGGGCTATGAGCCAGGCTCAAAGAGTTATTGCTTTAGCAATGGAGCAAAAGAAGAGTGTTTTCAAGGTCTGCAAGCTTTGCAGAGCAAAATTGGAACAGAATGGATGCAAATTTGTGGAATGATTCACTTAGTGATGGTGATTCACTTAGTGATGGTAACTCACTTAGTGATGGTGTCAATGGTCAGGGAGGAGAAGCTGAATAAGACATGAAGCAAGAGAGGGTTGACACACAGGAGCAGTCAGTGCCACACAGGATACAGTGATGGAACAAGGGGATTCCACCTGATAGGTATTCTGCAAGAGAAGTCAAAGTGTGTAATGTATAGTATGAGCCAAGGAACTACAAAGAGGTATTGGGATTACCTAAAATTGAACAAGTAAAGTGGAAAGAAGCCATGGACAAGGAAATGAAATCCATGGGAGAACATGAAGTGTTCACATCTATGACTTTGCCACAGGGTAGCAAAGCTGTAGGATGCAAGTGGGTATACAAGAAAAAAATACTGCCCAATAATGAGGTACAATAGAAAGTAAGTTAGTGGCACAGGAGTTTTCACAGATGAAAAATGTGCACTGTGATGAGGTATTTGCGTCAAATGAAAGAATGAGAGCATCAGGCTGGCACTAGTGTTGGCAGTGGCACATGGCCATAAAATTTGGCATTTTGACATAACCATTGCATTTCTCAATGCAGAATTACAGGAAGAAATTTACAAGATTCAAGCATCAGGATATGAAAGTAAAAAGCCAAAAACAGTATATAAATTGAACAAGGCCATTTATATGCTGAAGCAGTCAGCCAGGAATTGGAATATATGTCTAGATAAGACATTGAAAGGTCTTGGGTTCAAGAGTTGCACAGATTTAAGGAATTATAAACCGTGTATGCCTTCTTTGCAAGAAGACCCTATCAAATTCTCAGAGCCTTTGGATTTATTTCTTGGTCCTACTATCTATATCAGGGGTGTCCAACCTTTCACCTTCCCTGGGCCACATTAGAAGATGAAAATTTGGTTTGGGCCGCACATAAAATAAAATAACAGTAATGATACCTAATCATCCAAAAAAACCATAGAAAACATAGTTAACATATTAAATTTATTTGGAAATTAAGTTAGTGAGATGTTTTTATTATTTATTATTCATTATTTATTAAAAAATATTTTCTTTTTTATCACGGTTTTTTTATCACGGTTTATTTTCCGGCCAAATTTTGTGTGTGTGGGGGGGAAGCTCGCTCGCCTCACGCCTACCTCTCCTCCTGCAAATGGCCCGGCTGGATGAGGCAGGACTGGAAGGCAGAAGCAGCAGCGGCGGCGGGGAAAGAAGCACCGGTGGTGGCGGGGGAAGAAGCGGCGGCGGCGGGGGCAGAAGCAGCGGCGGGAGCAGCGGCAGCAGGGGCAGAAGCAGCAGCGGTGGCGGGGGCAGAAGCGGTGGCGGCGGCGGGGGAAGAAGTGGCAGTGGTGGAGTGGGCAGAAGTGGCAGCGGGGACAGAAACGGCGGCGGTGGCAGTGGCGGCAACAGCAGGAGGTGGTGCTCTGACGGCGCCCGCCTTTTCTGTTGCTGCTTGGCCTGGCGCTCGCCTTGCCCCACCTCGTGCCTGCCTCTCCTCCTCGCTGGCTCTGGCACGAAGGTTGGGGTGGGCACTGGGCCGCATTATGGGGCGACCTGGACCGCATGTGGCCCATGGGCCGCGGGTTGGACAAGCCTGATTTAAATCAAGATGAAATAAATAAAATAGAATTAAGAGAGTGAAAAGAGAGGAGAAGCTATATAGAAAATATAGAATGGTAAATAAGATATGAAATGGTATATAAGGTGAGCATGAATTTGAGTTATGTCTGTACAAAAAGATGTAACCTGGGATTAAGCCGCTTTCCAAAAAGAAGTTTTATGTTTCCATGTTTTGTGTTTTGTTTGTCTATGTTTGTTTATTGAAAATTAATAAAATTCTTTTTTAAAAAAAATAATAATATTGGAATATATAATACCTAGATATGGGTTGGTTGAATTTATTGATTGTGATAGAGGTACTCATTTCACTTCCCTATGTGATGAAGCAGATAATGAAAGAATTGGGAATTGTTTGCCAATAACACATTCCTAGAAATGCAAATTTGAGTGGTAAGGTTGAATTCATGAACCAAACATTAAAAAACTCAATAAAAAAGCTAATGTTGGCGCTTCAAATTCCCTGGATAAAATATTTACCTTTATCTCTTTTAAGAATTCAAACTTGTCCCAGGAAAGATTTTGAAATTTCATCATATGAAATGATGTTTGGAGTGCCTTATACTGGAAGTGTGGGAATGCCTTGAATAGAGCTTAAAGATGTTTTTCTGAGAAAATATATACAAGGACTGTCTCAGTGTTTTTTCTCTTTTAAGGTCTAAAGGACTTTGCCACAAACACTGCCTCTTGATTTCCATGTGCATAGAGTGGTGACTGGGTCCTGATAAAGCAGTGGAGAGTGGTGGAGAAATTACAGCCACCTGGGAAGGACAATTCCAAGTGCTGTTGACTGTTGAGTCAGCTGTGCAGACAAGAGAGAAAAGTTGGACATATTATTCTTGTGTGAAGGGACCAGTGGACCTACCCTCTGAATGAAGCAAGATTCATCAAAATAAACATTACACCTATTTTTTTGCCTAATCTCTCTTGAAAAAAACATACAGCACAGATAAGCAAATACCTATCAGCTCAAAATCAAATCCACCAAAGTTCACAATATCATAAGCAACTCAAATACAACAAACATATCGTTGAAAAACAAAGATATCGTTGAAATAACCAGAGATGGCCCTGAGTTCAAATACAGTGACGGCTCAGTGGCGCTAAGATTTTGTAGATTTGTTTGCAAAAATGAGTCCAGCAAACATATATTCATTCATACAATAAACACCATTGCAAAAACTAATTCCACCCATAAAAAGCTTCACTCAAGACCAGACTTATCTATACTGCAAAGAATCCGCTCCTGTGAACTCCACCCAATATATTTAGATTTCAGCAAGGCATTCGACAAAGTAGACCACAACCTACTTCTTAGTAAGCTAGAAAAATAGCACCACTGCTAGATGGACTCACAACTGGCTGGCAAACCATACTCAACAGAGAAAAGTAAAGTCCTACACTTGGGCAAGAAAAACCAAAAGTACACATATAGACTGGGTGAAACCAGGCTCAATAGCAGTAACTGTGAGAGGGATCTTGGAGTCTTAGTAGACAACCAGCTAAATATGAGCCAGCAGTGTGCAGCAGCAGCCAAAAAAGCTAATGCAATCTTAAACTGTATTAACAGAGGCATATAACCAAGATCAAGGGAAGTACTAATACCACTCTATAAAGCCTTAGTAAGACCACACCTTGAGTATTGCATCCAGTTTTGTTCACCACATTATAAAAAAGATGTTGAGACTCTAGAAAAAGTACAGAGAAGAGCAACCAGGATGATTAGGGGACTGGAGGCTAACACATACAACAAACAGTTGCAGGAACTGGGCTTGGCTAGTCTAGTAAAGAGAAGGACCAGGGGAGACATGATAGCGGTCTTCCAATATTTGAGGGGCTGCCACAGGGAGGAAGGAGTCAAGCTATTTTCTAAAGCGCCTGTAGGCCAGATAAGGAATAATGGATGGAAACTGAACAAGGAGATATTTAACCTGGAAATAAGTAGAAACTTTCTGACAGTGAGAACAATCAACCAATGGAACACCTTGCTCTTGGAAGTTGTGGGAATGCCATCACTTGAGACTTTCAGGAAGAGATTGGACTGCCATTTGTCAGAAATGGTGTAGAGTCTCCTGCTTGGGCAGGAGGTTGGACTAGATGACCTACAAGGTCCCTTCCAACTCTGATTATCTGTTATCTGAGAAAAGACCTGTACATTGACTACTGTGCTGACTGCATCAAAAGAAAATCACACAACCCACAATTTCACATCCAACCCTACCTTATCCAACCCACCATCACTCAAAACTAGGCATGCATGCTCCTAACTACCTCTATTCCAACTGCAACTGGCCTTAAATGCAAGCTACTCAGTGCAAGAAGCCTTGTAAATAAAATACCTGAATTTCTCCTCTTACTAAATATGGCTAAATGCAACATCATATTTGTGTGTGAAACATGGCTCAACACATCTCACCCTGACTCCATTACTACAGTAAGAGACTATTATGTTTACTGATCAGATTGTGAAATCCATAGAGGAGGTGATGTTGCTATCTGCTATAAAAAGTCCCTAAATCTAAAAAGCATCCAAGTTACCCAGGTCTCTTCCTGAGACCATCGTCTGTGAACTGTCCTTAAATATCATATTTCGATTCTTACTATGTTGCAAGGCCCCTGATTATGACATTGAAAATGTAAACAAGTTAACTTCACTACTAACATGGGCAACATCCTGCCTACATGCTTTTATCTTTCTTGGTGACCTCAATCTACCTCATATTAACTGGACCCTAAATGAGTGTAAAAATGAACTCATACATGCAACCTTTGAAAACGCTGTAACAAATCTGGGACTGGAACAACTAGTAACCAACAACATTAGACTTCACAACTGCCTCAATCTCATCTTCTGCAATAGTTTGAATTCAGTTTACGGAATACAAATTAAAGAACCTTTTTCCAACAGTGACCATAGCATGATTGACTTTTGTCTCAACATATGTCCACAGAAAAATCATCATAACAACAGGATCCCCAATTATAACTTCAAAAAAGACAACTATGATCTTATAGACAACGATCTCTCATCTCTTGATTGGCAACTTCTATTCACTGGAATGCAATACTGTTGAAGACCAATACAACATATTTTTACTTGAAGTCAAAAGAGTCATCAAATTATATGTATCAATAACAACCCCCAAAACTAGAAAACACAAATTACCCATAACAACAAGGAAGCTTCAATCCAAAAAGAAATCACATTGGCGGAAAAACAAATCTAGTCTTGTTGCCAACTTCAAAAGCAAATACAAATATATATGCCACCAGATAAAGACTGAATGCCCCAATTATCACATTAAACAAGAGCAATATTATGCAATATTAGAAGGAAGAGAAGATTTGATAGAAGCTAGAAAGTTACCTTTAAGTTGGTCTGCACAGACTTGTGAATTGTATGCCTTAAATCAAGCTTTGAATTCCTTTGAAGCTCGAGATAGTAATTAGCTGACTTGGAAGCCAGGATAGCAGCGGCAGAAGGAACTGAATGTTTAATGTTCATTGAGAAGAAGGAGTTAGAGAAAATGAGAGCCATAGAACATGGAGAAGGCAAATGGGTATTATCTGATGGAAGGCAAATGTGTGATTTGTTTTTGGAAGCATGTGGATGCTGTAGATTGTATACAGTACCTAAACATATATGTGACAAATGTATCATATGTAAAAGAGTTAATAAACAAGTTTTACAACATAAAGGGGGAGGGCGGCATTTAGTGTGAGAACATTTCAAGTTGATTTTATTAACCTAACTCGGTTGGGGATCTATTGGTGATAGTGGATCATGACTGGATGAGTGGATGAGTTGCAACTTATAAAGCCATGAGAACCACTGCATCAATAGTCACCAATATTATACTGGAACAGATAATACCTAAATATAGGATAATAGAACTTATAAACAGCAACCAAAGGACTAATTTTACTGCAAAAGTGGTTCAATCGATCATGGAGGGAATTCAGTGGGAATGTCATGTTCTGCGGAACACAAATTCATCTATGCCATGGACCAAATGTTTACCCTTGGCCTTGTTCAGAATTCTAACCTGTCCAAAGAGGGATACTCTGCAATTGCCTAGCTGATGGTATAGAGCATGTATATTAGGAACTGTGAAAGTTAGGGGTTTTTTTCTACCGCCCATACAACAATTTGAATGACTGGGTGTACCTGTTTATAAAGGAAGTAGGCAGTGGCAGATTAAGGCTCACTGTAAGCACTGACAAATCTTGGTGCCCCCCTCCTTTGTACATACTCTACAAATGAAGCCATCTTCTCAACTTTATGGTCTCTCTTTGGATCTGGTGCCCTAAGCACATGCTTAGCCTGCTTAATGGTTAATATACCACTGGAAGTAGGCCACAGATCTAAGAGAGAGTTGCAAATAGGAGATTGGAAAAATGATGTATGGCCTTCTGAAAGAATAATTCAGACATAGAGATCAGCTATCTGAGTGAGCGATGGAATGTATGGTTATAGAATTCTCATTTATATGCTGAATAGAATTATGAGGTTATAGGCAATGCTTGAAATAATAACTAATGAAATCACTATTGCTTTTAATAGCTAAACAGCATTCTCAATTTAAAACAACAATATATGAGAATAGATTTGCTTTACACTATTTGTCAGCAAAAGAAGGATGTGTATGTGGAAAATCTAATCTCACACATTGTTTACAAAATTGGACAAAGCTATAGAGGAGATAAATGTCAAAGTGGGGAAATCTGGCCATGTCCCAGTGTAGACTTGGACTCGGGCAATTGACTTCAACTGGTGTAGCAGGATCTTTTCTGACTGGAAAAGGGTTGAATTCCTATTATTTTTTAGCCTTTGGAGGTTTTCTAAGTTTACCATCATTGGGATGACAGTTTCCCAACCACCCTGATAGACCAACTCAAATCATGAGCCTTAAAATCATCCCCAAGGAATATGCTCCCCTAGTCCACCCTTGACAGGAAACATCCTGCTGTAAAGAAAAGAGAGGAATAAAGGGACATAGTGACATGAATCAATCTAACCTTTGCTATTTGTTTCTATTAATAATTCCTTGTGCTACTTTGCTATTGTTAGGAATAGGAATTAATTCTGTAACTCTAGCTTATTAAGAATTGTAATATTTGCTACTAGTCTAACTTTTGCTATCTCTGTTGTTTGGTTCAAAGCTAGGCACATCCTTGGAGAATAAATAAGAAAGATAGAGCAGGGAGTTACCAGGAACATCCTGCTCCATAGATAACGGGGCCAGGGCAGGGCCCTGCCCAGGAGCACAATCACACAAGGCTACAAGGAATGTTATGTAAGATAATAAAAGCATGGACAGGGCATGGACAAAGGGCAAAGAAAGCTCCATAGATAAGGGGGGACATGGGCAAGACATTGCCCACATTGGGTAACAAACTTTTGTCTCTGATTGTGAGTATAGATGTTGGGATCACACTCTTCTCGGGAGTGGTCTTTTCCTTGCATGCTTGTCTGTATGCTGTGGAAAAAGTCCACCTACCTCTTTGTACAAATTAAAGCTGTTACTTTTTCAAACCTCTTCTTAAGTCTCTCTTAAGTCTATTTAACAGTCTATTTCAGCAGCTTCTTTATCTAGGCTTTTGTGAGTAGTTCTCATTTAACTGGTAATTGGGAACAGAATTTTCATCATTAAACAATGTGGTTATAAAAGTATGATGTCATACTATTTCTCTGCATAACAATAGCAGGCCCTGTTACTGTCATTAAATGAGGACAACCTGAGTTAAGTGAGGATTTCATGTTTCTGACTTCCTGCTGCTTCCAATTTGCTTATGGGAAGCCAGCAAGGGAATATTTGGCAACACCATGGATATTAATGATTTTATGGTCTGCCAAAAATAGGAAATATACATTCCTCCCATCATTCAGTCCTAGTTCATGGTTTGTTATACCCAATTACCTTCATCCGCACAATCGAGTGCCTTTTTGTATAATGCAATGCTATATATTTTCCAACCCCAATATTACACCTCCGTGGAGTTGCGCGAGCACAGCCACACAGTGTGGAATTTAAAACTTCAGCTTCAGCACGGAGTGCCAACGCTCCGAGGGGAATTGCCTCTTAAACGGGCGCCAGAGGGCGTCCATGGCTACGGCGTCGTCTTAGAGCAGGACTGTGGCCCCACGCGACCTGGGCTGGAGTTGGCGTGAAGTAGCGCTCCGGATTCAGGAGGAGTCTAAACTCTCGCTAGCTGCGCTTTTCGCTGCTACTCGAGACTTTGGACGACGCGGATTCGGGGGCTTTGGCTTAATCCCATTTTTATTGTTGGTGGCGAAGGAGCTGTTTGAATGCTACAAGCTGCTGCGAAGGCGTTTTGTTCTCTGCTGCTGATCCTGCCTCCTCAAAGCCGAAGCGCGGGCGGCAGGCAGGCGGCCACGCAGCTCTCAGTTGCCGCAGGAAAGGGCTTTTCTTAGTCGGCGTGCGAAGGGGCGCACTTTGAAAACTAAAGAATGGCTGGATTTCCCTGGGAAGGCAAGCGGGGTGGATTTAAAGTCCTAGTGGCGACGCTTTCCGTGGCCTTGGTTTATTCCTATAACATCGATCTGGATCATCCCGTGATTTATCAAGGACCCAATAACTCTTTCTTCGGATACTCGGTGCTGGAGCATTACTACGACAATACCCGATGGTGAGTATCAGGTCATTCCCGAGAGAGGGAAATGGGAACACGCCTTTTCCTTATTCAAACATTCTGTGAATTTGCTCAGTTCATATATCTTAACCCTTCCTCCTCCCGCCTTGAAAAAGAAAAATGCCAAGAAGCTTGTTTTAAATATAATCTTCCGATGAGCCAACTCCACTCTTACGAACCAGTTGCTTCCAGGAAAGCCCTGTTACAACTGCTCTGGACATGCGCAGAGGCGAATCGGTGTTGATTCTTTCAGCTACAAACCATCCAACTTTGTGTTATCTGCATAGTATGAACTTTGTGCAGTTGATTATTTTTGATAGTCCAGGATTTTATGCAATGCCAGCAAGTAAATCATGGGTTAAACACAGCTGTCTAAGAATATTGTGTATGAATCCAGGCTTATGCTGAAAAGTTGCCTGCAAATCCAGGACCCTGAGCTATTATCTCTCCTTTTCATTAACAGACAATTTTTGGGATAGCAACCACACAGAAGGTGTGGTAGAAATATGAGAATTGTAAGGAAAACCAGCAACGTCTGGATTCTTTGGGAAATATCAGGAATAAGATGCAGGAATTGTGCAATAAAAGCCTGGCCCAAATTCTGTGAATGTAATTTCACAATAAAAAACTACCTTAATAGTCTTGTGGACCATCAAACTCTGATCTCAAAAATGAGAGACTGATTTCAGCTCCAATAGATGGTTCTTATGCAGCTTCAGTCTAAAAACTCCCAAGGAAGAACCCACCATTCCTTGGAGACATTGTTTCCTTTATCATACTATTGTTTATGAATTTGTCATCCTGTGCTTTAAATCTGTGGGATCTAGTCTTTCCTGTGGGCAGCTGTTTTATGATTGATTTACAATGGATATATTTAAGGGTTGCTTTTAAATCAGTTCTCTATTTTACTAAGTCACATGAGTTTCTGTCCTATGCCCTGAAGAAGCCATGGTTTAAATTAAATTTTAGTTGTCTTGAATGCTGTTGATTGCATGGAAGAGAGAAAATGGTTAATATAAAAATTCTGCACACAGTGGTCTTTCTTCCTCTCATAGGCATGAGAGAATAATATTGCTTGGCTGCCTTTTAGCATCTGGAAGGGAAATGGATTGTTAGCTTTCTCGAACTACTTTTGCTGCAGTACATAAGACAATATCCACATATTGATGATGCAATTTCCTTATGGAATGACCAACTCAGTGGTGGGATTCAATTTTTTTTACTACCAGTTCTGTGGGCTTGGCTTGGTGGGCGTAGCGTGGCTTGGTGGGCGTGACAGGGGAAGGATACTGTAAAATCTCCATTCTCTTCCACCCCACTAACCTGCTTTCCAGCTCTGTTCTCCTATGCAGGGCAACAAAAGAGCCAGCCAATCAGCTGGGACTCGGGAGGCAGAGAATAGATAGGGGCGGGACTAGTCAGTTTTCAGAACTACTCAAAATTTCGGCTACCAGTTCTGGTCAGAATCTGGTGAATACCACCTCTGGACCAATGGTAGTGTTATTTATTTGAATGTGTATGTGCATGTGTGTACTAAGAGGAGGATGTTGGGGATAGTGTAATGTATAACAATCTAGTAATAAGGAACCATTTTGTATTCTGTATTCTCTCTCTCTCTCTATCTATTTATTTGTGTTGTGGAGTAGATAGCCATGTTTTAGTTGAGCAGAAGTGTTATATGAATCTTGCCCTATGGTTTATTCATAATTTGGTATGTTGTTCCAGTCCAGAAAAGTAGGTTAAATCATGGATACATATCAGTCAGACACATCATTTTGTGAGAAGTCTTAGCAAGTATGGATTGAGTGAAGAAATGGATGAGTCTCCTTATCTGTGAGTTTTTAGAAAATACATAGGAAATTGTTTTGATGGTTAGCAGCTAGGAATAAACATGCTAGTAGCTTAATCTGTTTGAATCTTGCAAATATCTGGGGTTAAGAGCTAGTATAGCTCTAAACTCTGAAAATAGCATTTGGCAACCCAGTGTAATGTAAGAATTGAAGAATTACTTTCCTGAATCAGCCCATGAAGCCTAGTGTCAGTTTCCAAAACAAATCAACTACACCAAGAATCTCAGAGTGTTTGCAGTGTGACTACTATTGTGAGACAACCCAGGAGCAAAACACAGAACATAGAGGCTTTGCTTTTTAACAGTGGTTTATAAGACAGCTATATGCAGTGGTTTACAAGACAGCTTTATGCATACATATACATGGCAGGCAAACACCTGGCAATCAATCAATCTTCTTTATTCTGCACGAACTAGAATGGAGATAGAACATGAGAGAGAGAGAGATACACCCTCTCATAGATAGATAGATAGATATAGATAAATATAGATATAGTTAGAGATAGGTAGGTAGGTAGGTAGATAGCTTCTTAAAGTGGTAAAACCCCGTGGGACCAACCCTCAATCTTAAAGTGGCAATAACCAGGCTGATTCATCCTCATTGCATCAGCCTTACAACAGCTGATCAGCTATTAAATCTCAATACCTTAACAAAGAATCTAATAAGTTTTGTTCCTTGATATTAGCTTGCAGAGTAATCTGGAGAATGTTTGCTAGTGGTGTTATTTGAAAGACTACAGTTGTTGCAGATTTTTAATTAAAAGTAAAATGCTTTCAGAAGTGTAGGAGCTTTATCCTGATTGAAGCACAGTCCAAGTTGCAATTTGCTTATGTAGTGCAGGTTGAATAAGCTGTAATTTGCTTGTTTATGCAGCATGCTAAATCAAGAACAAACCTGCATTCAACCAGAATTTAGTATTACAAAATTGCTTTTCTTTCAGCTCAAGTTATCAACTTTAAATAGCAGTGATGTAGTGAAAAAGTTCATTTTTCACTAGCTCATATGAGGTTCTTTTTGGCTGTTTGTTAGTGTTTGGGGATAAACCCCCGAGCTGAGTGCACAGCAGCAGTCAAGCCAGGCAGCCAAATGAGAGTGAGGCTGGGCCCTAGAGTATACACACACTTGAGACAAATACACTGTTTGTGGTTTAAATAGGTATTTAATTCATACAGAGATTAAGAATAGTCATTCAGTCCATATATCAGTATCCAGTTTATCAATCCAGTTATCAAGCCCATTTACAGTAAATACAATGTTCTTATCTGCTTGTAAATCTTCTTCTTAAGATACCTTTCTCTCAAGTACTAACGCTGAATCCACAGCTCACCAGTAAACAGTCCTTGTGTTCAGGTGAAATGGTATCTGGCACAGTAGCCTCCAAGGTAAGCAGATAGACGTTCCAATACACAGCAGACAGCAGACCTGGAACAGTAACCAGGTGCATCTAGAAGGCGGACTCAGACAGTTGCATCCAGAAGCCGGACTCAGACAGTTGCATCCAGAAGCCGGGGATATTACGTTTCCCTCCTACCTTTATGGCTGCCTGCAACCGCACCCACAATGACATTGCAGTTTCTTGCTTAAAGCTGCAAAGCACTTAATCCTAGGTTTACATATTTATTCAACCCAAACCAGTTGGAGTATCCATATACCCAACACTGTTCAAGTTATTGGACAAAATCTGGATAATTTGAAACAAATGTTTACATATAATTAATGAGATCAATAGGGAATTTATCCAGTGGTGGGATTCAGCCAGGATGGCCTGGTTTGGGCAAACCGGTAGTAAAAATTCTGGCTGGTCCCCCCCACCCACCCCCACTACTTATTGGACTTGCACACCTTGGCTGGTGCCTTAGACTTATACTGTGGCATAGCTGTAGCTGCTCTTTGGCTCCCTTGCTTCGACCACATGGCCCAGCCTACTTGCCTGCCTTTGCTGGGGCCTACAGTGCGACAGCTTCTTGCTCATCTGACTTGGCCTGCTCTTGACTGTTCCAGCAGCAGAACAGCCAGGTAAGCAGAGGCGGGTTCCCCTCTCGGAGAAGCAGGGCTGGGAAGGATGGTCGGCTGCGGCCTTGCCCTGCAGCCTGCCCCTTGCGCATTACATTTAAACTTAGCGTGCTTCACAAATGAGGAAGTGCCGGCATCCTCTCCTCATTTGTGAAGCACAGCGCTAAATTTAAAAGTACTGGGCAGCATGAGACAGACTACTCCCAGCAAGAGCAATTGGGGCTGGGGGAGAGATGAGTGACTTTTCTTCCCAGACAGTGACCAACGCCATGGAGGATAGAGAGACACAGAGAGAGAGAGTGGGAGAGAGAGAGAGAGGTATGAGAAACAGGGAGAAAGAAAGAGAAAGCTATACTATACTACCATTAGTATTCCAGAAGCAACATGCTCCCTTCCAGTTTCTACAGCCCTGCTAGCAGGAACAGCAGCACACGGATATGCCGCTGCCTTCTCCATCTCCCTCTCAGCTGCTGGGGGAAGCCAAGTGAAGAAGAGAATGGCAACTTTAGCAAATGAATAAAAACTGGTTATACTGCTCCTCCTTCGCTAACGCCCAACGAGGGAGAAGCTGCTCTGCCACAACTCTGCCACGAATGGGTGTTGAGGGGCATGAAATCAGTTTTTATTCCTTTGCTAAAGCTACCATTCCCTTCTTCACATGGCTTCACCCAGCAGCTGAGAAGGAGAGGGACAAGTGGCTGAAACACCCCATACATTCTCTGCACTGGCTGCTTTTTGTGATTCTTTTTGTGGTGCCCTTTCATGTCGGCTCAGGAAGGAGGGGAATGGGGAGGAGCAACTGCCATTGCCGAATGCAGGGAGGGAAAGAGCTCTGGCTCTCCTTTGCAGCGAGTGGTTACTTACCCGAGCATGCAGTGGTGGCAGTGAGAGGAGGAATCGCTGTCCCCACTGCTGCCGTGATCCCAGCCCAGGAGGGTATCCGCTTGTGCGTGTGCGCATGTGTGTGCATGCAAAAGAGATGAAAGAGAGGAAAGGGGTAAGAAAGAAATGGAAAAACAATGGAGGGAGAGAATGAAAGAAAGAAAAGATGATTAAATGGGCGCTGGTATAATCACCTGAGAAAGCCCTTTCTATCTACACTGCAAGAGAGTCCAGGATGGGTATGACTCCTCCCTCTAACATCATAGAGCTAAGTCTACCACTATATAAAAAGCCAGCCCCTAGCTGGCTCCCCAGCTTTTAGGCAAAGATGCTTGACAGATGTAACATGTCGCTGGGAGATAAACCATGAAAATTAATTCACACACCCCCCTCCACCAAGACCAAATGCCTAAAGGTGGAGCTGGACTCTCTTTCAGCGTAGATAGAAAGGGCATTCTCAGGTAATTTTATCAACGCCTATTGTCATCCACGCTGCAACGAGAGTCCAGGATGGGACATACCAAAGCCTGCATGTCCATGGGTGGGCCATCATCTGGTCCACTCCCTCCGACTGTGGGACAACCTTCTGTAGTATCCTTCATCCAAATGCTGCTTCAACGTAAGCAAAGTAATCCAAGTGATAGTGCTGTAGAAATGGCAAAGGAGACACCTGTTAGCCGCCTTGCAGATTTCCTCAAGTGATGCCTGGGTATTCCAGGTGGTGGAAGTAGCAGCACTTCTAGTGGAGTGGGCCATAAGGTTCTTGGGTACCGGCAGGGACCAAGTCTGGTAGGCCTTAGAAATACATGTTCTAATCCATCTACCAGTGGTAGATGAGGAAGCCTTGTTCCTCAAGGATGTAGGTTGAAAAGAGGCGAACATGGCTTCAGATTTCCTAAAGGGTGCACTATGTTTGATGTAGATATGGAGGACTCGCCTTATATCCAGCGTATGTCACTTGTGCTCCAACTCATGTTGTGGCTTGGGGCAGAAATCTGGTAACACAATGTCTTGCACCTGATGAAACCAAAAACAAAGGAACAAATGTAGGGTCTAGCCTTAGAACCACCCTGTTCTCATGGAAAATGCACAGATCCTGTCTAACTGCCACTAGTTCCGACACTCTCCTGGCCGAAGTAATGGCCACCAGAAAAACCACCTTGATGATCATAAATTGAAGTGACACAGACCTAAGAGGTTCAAATGGGGGTCCCCTAAGGGCTTGCAACACTTTAGGAAGGTCCCATGTGGGATACCTGTGAACTACAGAGGGGCAAAGATTAGAAGCCCCCTTCAAAAACCTGTGAATTGAAGGATGCTGGGATAATGTCGAGTAATTTTTTCCCAGGACAACACTAGTGACAGAGCCACCACCTGATGGCAAAGGGTGTTAGGTGCTAGCCCCTGATCTAGTCCCTCTTGAAGGAACATTAATACATCTGCAACAGATGCCCAAGTGCACCAAGTGCAGAAGACCTTCCAGGTAGCATCGTAGATGTGAGTAGTGGAAGGCTTACGGGAAGCCTGGATGGTCTGTATCACCCTGTCAGGGAGGTTAGAGTCCCTTAAAGATTGCCGCTCAAGAGCCAAATGGTGAAGTGAAACCATTGAGGGTCCAAGTGGAGTAATGCTCCTTGATGGAGGGAGATCTCGTTGGCCAGAATTCTCCATGGCTGGGCTACAGACAGATTCACCAGATCGGTGAACCAGGGTCTCCTGGGCCAGTGGGGCATCAGAAGTATTAACTCTGCATTTTCCTCCAACGTCTTCTGAAAGACTGCTGGAATAATTGGAAGAGGGGGAAAGGCATAGAGGAGACCTGGTGGCCATTTGCTCCAAAGGGCATTGGTCCCTTCCACTCCCTGGGTTGCAAATCTGGTGAAGCATCTGCTTACCTGAACATTTTGAGGAGAGCCCAAAAGATCTATTGCTGGTGTTCCGAACCTGCGGGACAGATCCAGGAACAAAGAAGGATGGAGACTCCACTTTGATTGATCGACTCTGGACTGACTCAACCAGTTGGCCTGGGTGTTGTTGACCCCTGAAATGTGGTACACCCTGATGGAAAGAAGGTGACTCTCTGCCCACTGCCCTAGGCATTCTGCTTCCCTCATCAAAACCCTGGGCCCCCTGTCTGTTGACATGTGCCTTTGTGGGCACTTTGTCTGTCATGACCAGCAAATGCCAACCTGCCACCCTGCTCCAGAAATGCTTCAGGGCTAGGAAGATGGCCTTGAGCTCTAGCCAATTTATGGGACAGGCCCTGTGTACCTGAGACCAACTCCCCTGGGCTATATCGCCAGCTAGAAGGGTCCCCCATCCCTGAAAGCTGGCATCTGTGGTGAGCAGGATTATGTCTGGTTCCTCGAATGGATGTCCTTTCCAGACTGCCAGAGACTCCCACCACCCAAGGGAGTGAAGGATCTGTGGTGGAACCTGAACCCTGGTAAAGTGTGACTGTTTCCTGCTCATTGAAAAGGCAGCAGGAACCATTGAAGAGCCCGGGCATGGAGACAGGCCCACAGGATGATGCAGGAAATCATTTTCCCAAGGAGCTTGGACAGATGGGACAAGGGAACTGTGTGCTGCCATTGAATCTGAAGGATGAAGTCATTGAGGTTCTTCCCATGCTCCAGGGAGAGAAAGACCTTGCAAGAGCGATGTATCAATGATTGCACCGAGATGAAGCAATCTGGTTGTTGGGAAGAGGTGGGTTTTCTTGAAGTTGATAGAAAATGTCTTGCAGTGGGGGTGCCTGATATTGAAAATGAGGCAACCACCGGGCCATCCACAGCTGAAATCAGGAGAGCATTGGCCAAGGGAGGGTCCATGTTGTAAAAACTCCTGCTGTGTGATGAAGTCTGAGGCCCTGCCCCAGGGGAGGCACACTGCTCCTTAACCAAATCCAGAAATAACAAAGGAATGGAAGTACATTGGCTTTGAGAAAAGAGAGTCACTGTGGCTAAAGGAAACCACTTGGAGTTCTGGAGCCACCTCCTCGGGATTTAATTGGGCAGTGACTGGGGCCTTGTGCAGGAGCAGTTTGAACAGGGAAGGTTTTAAAACCGCTGCTAAAGGAGGTTGATCAGATCTAAGTCCCTCTTCTTCAGATAGATTGGGATCCCTGATCTCCCCTTCCACTTTCTCTGACATGGAGGAGCGACTGTGTTCAGAGGGGGTTGTGTAATCCCTCCCTTCATCCTCGTCCCAGTCCGATTGGGTAGATGGGTAACTGAACTGTTGTTGTCTGGGAAAGCCTTTCTGAGATGGAGGGACCCCTTGGGAGTAACCAGGGAACAAAGACTGACCTCCCTCTAAGGGGGGATCCCCACTCTCCTTATAACACAGCTCAACTGGAATCCTGGGAGTGTGTAGAAGCTGCTTTTTGTGCTTCTGATGAATTCGCAATTCGTGTAACACACTAAACACTTTAAACTCTTTTAAGCTTCTTCCAGAGACACTAGCTCATAGACAAGAAGCTGAGTCAAAAGTGGGGAGCCAGCTAAGGGCTGGCTTTTTATATAGTGGCAAACTCAGCTGTGTGACGTCAGAAGGAAGGAATCATATCCATCCTGGACTCTCATTGCAGCATGGATGAGAAGTATATTTTGGATGTTCAGTAGTAGTAAATAAATGGACAGGGAAATTGTATCTCTTTGAGGCGAGGAGAGGCCAGGCAAGGCACTCTTTGATGTGAATGACGTCAAGTTGGCCACGCCAGCCAGGACTTCTGGTTTGCAGGGCTTCGGCGACAGGCAGGAATCCGCGATTGTGCATGGTTTCTGCCTGGGCTCGCCGCTGGAGCGCCCCGAGCCAGCTGGCTTCAGGGCTAAGCCACCCCGTAGAGGTGGTGAAGAGGGGGGAGATCACCAGCAGGGTCAAGGGGAGCCGCGTCTCCCCTCCTCAGCTGGCCAAACTCCCTTTCCCGAAAGCGGTAGGAGCGGTGGTCAGAAATGGCCACCTCAAAGAAGCACTCAACCGGAAAAGAAAGTACAGGAGGAAGATAAGAAGTGAAAGTTTTGGCTGACCGGGTTAAAAAGCAACAACTAAGGTACCCTGGAATTTAAATTTTATAAAAGATAACATCACTCCCAAAGAAGAGTCAGAAGCAGCGAAAGAAAGTGAAAAGGGAAAGGTTTTTTTTCTTCTCTATCCTTCCTTACACTGACAACTAAGAGATCTGAATAAGAAATTGGAAAAATCCGCTTTGGCATCAATAGGCAATTAATCTGAAAATATAATTAAACGCCAAAGGGACAGTAAAGATTTCTGGATACTAAAAAATTTTTTTTTCTATAAGCAGGAAGGGAGAGGAAAAGAAAGAGGACAGGATCTGGAGGGAGGAGACTGCCTGGACTTCAAAAGCATTTAAAGTAAAATCTCAATAAGACTTCTAAAAGATACATTTTAACTGGAACTTTGCAACTAAATAGTAACCCCAGGAAGAGAAAGTGAAAAAAGAAGAAAATGTAAATAGAAACAGCTTGTGTGTATTTGGATTGCTTGGTGACTTTTGGATTTTTGGTTATTATATTTTAATGACAAAAAACAATTGGGTGGTTGTTTAAAATTTTTTTTACAATGGCATCACTTCTGGATGAATTGAAAATGGAACTTAAAAAATATAAAGAAGAGGCACAAGAAGGGAAGGGCTCTTTTGGCTTCGTTTTTCAATTCTTAGAAATGGAGATTTGTAACTATGAGAAACAACAAGAAAAGACTGCGCAACAAGAAGATCAGGACAAAGAAGAAGCCATCTTTAATGAACAAGTAATTCTATGTGGGGAAGAAAGGGGAAAGGGGGGAAAGAGAATGGAGAATTTAAGACTTAAAAAAACAGCCCAAAAAGGGAAAAATAATTTGAAAAGTGGATACAATGTTGGAAAGCAACAGAAAAGGGGAATACAGAAGAGGGAAATGGGGTGGAGAGACAGGGGGGTAAAAAGGGGAGAGGGAAGAAGGAAAGGAAGAGAAGTTACAAAGGTGTGGAGAAGATGTAAAGAAACATTATTTATCTAGAGATAATGGGTGAAAATCTAACTGAAAAAGGGATTCTGTGAAGGTACATAACGTATTGTTATATTTGTAATAGAAATAATGTTAGAAAATTGGAAACAACATATGATTAAAAAGAGGATAAAATAGTGTAATTTAGTGAAACGTTTGTGAACAAAATAAATGAAATAAAATAAATGAGAAAATTGAATTAGGAAGGAATGGGAACATTTTAATTAGTCAATGTTTTATAAAATATAAGTGAAGAGAGGGGAGAATTAACTATGGAAAGTTTATAATTGTTCCCATAGAAGTATGATATTTATTTGAAAAGTAATGTGCAAAATGTTAATATTTAAATGAATATTAATATTAATGATAGAATCGAATTGGAATGGATTGTTGTTTTAATTATATTATACATTTATAATTTTTCTCTTTTTTTAAAATACAGTGTGTAGTTTTAGAATGGGCGTTGGTTCTTACCTGACACGCCATTTCTATTCGAGCTGGGAGGATCATCCAGAGAGTGGGAGGTGCTTCAGTCTGTGTTGATTGTAGGCTGAGTTTAACTATTGAGGAACGCCCCTCCCTCCATCATGTGGCTCCATCCGGGCGTTCCCCCAGTTTATGCAAAGTCGAGAGGGAAGAGAAAACCGTACTCTCATCTTACTAGACTTAATGATTCATTGGCCAAAACAGGACCCCACCAGACGGGAAGGATAAGGGTGGGGCTGGATGATCCTCCCAGCTCGAATAGAAATGGCGTGTCAGGTAAGAACCAACGCCCATTCTCCTTCGAGCTGCTCAGATCATCCAGAGAGTGGGACATACCAAAGCTTGGCTGTCCTACAGGAGGGACCCCGTCTGGCTCAGGAGCCTCTCTGGGTCCTTGAGGACCCGCCGCAGGACACGTCTGCCAAACGAGGCCTTAGCTGAGACAATATGTCGATCTCGGAATGCCTAATGAAGGAAGACGGAGGAGTCCGGGTGGAGGCCCGGCAACTATCAGTGATAGGGGCTTGAGTGACCCAAGTTACCGATGTATCTGCCTCTCTGCTGGGATGCGCTGCAGTTTCACTAGTACTGGCAAACTTGTGACAAGTGAGATCTGGGGATAGTAGCTCTGATCCAGAGTCGAAGGTTGGAGGGGGCACTTCGTGGTCCAAAGATTTGGGTTGAAAGGAGGAAAGGGTTTCAGACCTCATGAGGGCTGGGAGTGCGAAAGGTAGATGCGAGGGGCACGGTACAGGTATCTCTCTCTCGCACGAGGGTTGGACAGAGGTTTGGGGGAATGAGATCCCTTGCCTTGCGAAAGGCTGGGTTGACCTTGGGCAATAAGGCAGAGTCGGGCCGGAGGACCACCCGGACGGCGAGGGAGATGCAGAGGTCCTTTCTTACCGACAATGCTGCAATCTCCAAGAATCGACGAGCCGAGCACTGGCCACCAGAAACAGAACCCTGAAGTTAAGAGCTGGAGGGAGAAATCCCTGAGAGGCTCAAGAGGTCCTCAGAGAGGGGTAAAAAGGACCCTAACAAGGTCTCAGGCAGGGTATGAGAAAAGTTGGAGGACACAAGTTAGTGGGTTGTCTGAGGGATGCCTTATAACAAGGGCTGACCCGAGATAGGTGACACCGCTTGCCAAGTTATTTCGGGTGATCTCATGGGTTTGGATGGTTGAGGATCGTCTGAAACCAAGATGGGGTCAATAATCTGGTCAGGGAACTTCTCGTTCTCTCTCTCTTTCCTTTTCTTTGTGATTGCTAGTTTGATTGTTTGTTTTTAAAACGGTTCTGCTCAAGCTCTAGGGACCAGTTAGAGCCAGGGTTCCAGAGCCGAGGGGCCCCTGAGAGGGGGAGATTTCCCCCCCCCCGCGGGGGGATTTTCCAGAGAGGAGCGACCGATAGGTTGTGGAGGACCGCCAACCAAAGGTGCCTGGGGCAGGGGAGAGCCACCGGAAAAGTTCTGCGTTCTCGGGATCAGCTCCTGTATGACTCTGGGAAACTAGTGCTAGTGGGGATGCAGGGGACCCCTGGGAGCCGAGGACGACGTAGGGCGACATGATCCTAGGTCCCATGTGTTGAAGGGGATGTAAAGAGATCCTCGACTGGCAGGCCGAAGAATGTGACCGCCCCTAGAACAGAGACGGGAGAGAGACGCCGATCGGATTGGTCCACCATGGCCCTGTCCAGCGAATCCACTTTGGTGATTGACACTCCTGAGATGGCTCTGCTTCAAGGAGGAGATTGCACTCCGCCCCGTGGCAGAGACGCTTGGCTTCTCTCATTAACCGAGAGGTCTGGGTGCCCCCTTGTCTGAGACGTGGCTTTGGCGGTGACACTGATGGTGAGGAGGACGCGGCGCCCGCATACCTGGAGGTGGGAGCTGTGCGGGGCCCGGAGTATGAC
This sequence comes from Pseudonaja textilis, assembly GCF_049901715.1. Classification (NCBI taxonomy): domain Eukaryota; kingdom Metazoa; phylum Chordata; class Lepidosauria; order Squamata; family Elapidae; genus Pseudonaja; species Pseudonaja textilis. The sequence goes on from NC_142008.1 coordinate 61,544,088, forward strand.
GAGGAGTTCCACCCAATTTTGTATTGCATACCCTTTTCTGTCTCCAACTATCGGCCCCGTGCCGAGAGAGGGATCCTGCATGGTAATACTACACCCGCGGCGCCCTTGAGCGAGTGGGTAAAGTGCCCCAGTCGGGCAGGCAGACGTCTGTGGCGAGGGAGGATCGTTGGGGCTCCCTGAAGGAGTGGCCCTAGTTGATTGCGAGGTTGTATCGCTGGAGGAGAGGGGTAAGGCCCCTTGGAGGGACCCTGGGCGTGGATTTTGGATACTTCCACCAGGCGTTCGAAGAGAGCAGAAACCACTTAGGGGTTCTGGCGAGAAAACGGGCCCAGGGAACAATAGAAATGCTTGAGACCAGCCTACCCCAAAATTTAGACAATTCTACTAGTGTTGCCTTTGGAGCACCAGATAGGTTTGACGGGTCCTTGTATGCTAGGGATCTCTCCGAGGAGAGAACTATTTTTCCCCTTTTACCAAATGAATTACGGGCTCGAGTTGGTTTATCCGGTTAGATGGCGACAGTTGGTGCTCATCAGGTTACGAGGGCCCATGGTCTTGGGGGCAGAGAGAGAGCTCTGGGGTCCGTCTCTGCTGGACGTCTGAGGAGGGGCAGGATGAGGGGTCCCCGTGTAAAGGTGGGGACGAACGGGAAGGTTCCTGAGGGGAACCGCTAGAGCTGCGAGAACCTTGGGAGGTTCAGGGGACCACTTTCAACTCAAGGTAGGTCCGCCTAATGGAAAACAAGCCCGCATGGAATTTGGGGGGAGCCCGGAAAGGGATGGGTAGAAACGTTACTGGAAGAACCATAAGAGAGAGCCGGTCCCCTTGCCTGGTACCCAATGGGGAGGACTGCAAGGTGGACATCTTAGTCCTGCGGGGGCAGGAAGATTAGGTCGTTTTAGGTCTAGGAACGTTCTACAACCACCTGAGGGAGTGGGGGCCCCAAGAGGTGGGAGCAAGGCGCTGTCCTCACTGAGGGTGGGGCGGGTTGGAGCCTGTATAAGGGGTGTGCGTTTCGAGCCAAGGCGTGGAAGAGACTACAGCTTGGTCCCCTGAGGGGTCTCTTATGGGTACCGCCCTTTCTGACCCTGTCGCCCAAATCGGCTCAATCCTGTGGGATGGCCGAGAGGAGAGGGGATCGGAATCTGGGAGGTTATCTAGTCCAACCCCAGCTCCAACAGGAGAGTCTATTCCAAATATTAGCCTATACCTGGGATCGAACTCACAACCTCCTGATTGGGAGGCACGTGCTCCACCTCTAGGCCACCTGAGAAAGGGCCAGAGGGAGGCTGGTGGAAGGGTCGGGAACCCTCTCTGACATGGCTGGGGGCTCTGTGCTCTGGCCTCCACAAGAGAGGGAAGGAGTTTTGCTTCGGGAATCCACTAGCAGGGGTTCCGGAGCTAAGCGGTGAATTGTCTCCCTTGATGGGAGCAGTAGCCAAGACGGAGTTTGACATCCGCCTGTCGGTGTTTGAGCCAGGGAGGCGGGGCTGTCACAAGAGAGGTTAGCGCACTACTGGCGAACTTAACTGAATGGTAAGTGGCGACGGCTGAGGATTCTGCCACGTCGAAGGTCAGCGATGTCCTGATGCGCCCTTGAGGGGATGAGGGGACATGCTGCTAAAGTAGATGGATCCATCTGGTCGAGGACCCAGAGAAAGAGAAAGCAGCAGAGCTGATCTGAAGGCCCCAGCATAGGCTTGGAGCCCAGAGGTTAGTTCAGGCCTCTTGTCCTCGGTTGACAGAACCTCCAGAGGATCGCAGGGAAGAAGGAGGGTGCTAAGCCGACAAGGGCTCCTCCCCTCGAGGGTATTAGGTGGGTTAGAGGATCCTGGATTGGGGATAACAAACACCTTGTCCTGGCTGGATGGGGCAGGGGGTCCCGGTGGGGACAGCTGTTTTAAACCAGGTCAGAGAAGCCGGTCGGAGTAGCAGGAATCACTTCGGTTCCCACAACGGGGTGCTTGAAGTTGCCATCCTCTGAGCCCATCTCCGCGGAGGAAAAGCGGAGGGAGACTGAGATAATAGGCCAGGGATGCTGTCTTGGAGCCTTAAGGACAAGCGATTGAACAGGAGTGGCTTGAACCAGCTCACCGAGGAGGGATGGTCGGGGGTAAGACCCTCATCCTGAACATCTCTCCCACCGTGAACATTTCCAACCAGGGTGCACTGCAATGAGATGGCCCCAGTTCGAATTCTTCCTCCTCCCTGAATTGATCTAGTTACCTTCCTCGTCCCCCTGTTCTCTTTCTGGAGGACAGACCCTCTAAGGTACCTGACCGTGGTAGAATCCGATCCGGCGGGGACCTGACCAATGGCGACTCGTGTTCGGGAGTCATCGGGAGGAAGCCAGGTAAGGAAATCTGTTGGAGACCTTCTACAACTCCCTGGCGGATAGCCAGCTCCATCCATGAGTTCATTCTCGATTATATCTGGCTCCTCTTGGCACAGATCCGCGGTCATAAAGTAAGTGTGGCTTCGAGTGCCCATCTGGTCGGTGGACCAGGGCCTGCTGTCCCTGGGGAGAGCTGCACCTGAGGAGGGAAGAATAAACTGGAAAGAACGGTGAGGAGGGGGCTGGGGGCACCAAGGAGACCCCCCTGGATCGCCTGAGGAATTCCCTCTCCAATGCTTATGATGCCTTAAGGAATCTCATACAGTCATCGTGCTTATGTATTACATTGCAGTGCTTTAGAACTCTCTGTGAGCAGTTGACAGAGTCAACATATTGCCCTCAACAATCTGGGTCCTCCCTCTACCCATCTTGGGAGGATGGGTCAGTCTCGAGCCCAGTGGACCCCGAGCTGCCAAGCTGCAGGCAGCTGGCTGTAGAGTAGCTTTGGAGTGTTGCCCTGACATCACTGTGTCACTGGGGCTCCTCAGAGGCCTTTGAAGTTTCCTTAGCCTGGCTGCGCAAAGGTGAGACTTACTTGGCCCTCAAGGGGGCCTTAGTTGTCATCTGCCATTTTAAAAGGTAAAGATCATACAGAAGAATAATAGAGGCGGTTGGCTCGCCTAGGATTCAGCCTATAACAGAAGGCTGGGTATCCTTTTGGCTGGTCCGCATCCCCTTTTGGAATTTGATGTAAAATATATATATATATATATATATATAAGAGATATTGTTATTATGATTATGACAGGGCTTTCCCATGTATTAGATTCCATTCTGTTTCATTGCATATGATAGAAGTACAGAGTCATTTGCCATTGTACTATTAACAATGCTCTGAGCATTGTTTATCAGTATGAAAATATACATAAATATGTATAAACAAGGTATATATTCACATATTATTGTTTATTTTTGTTTTGCTTTTTATTTTTATTCTTAGTTTCATTTTTTATTTTATTTCTTATTTTTATTTCTTGTTTTTGTCACATGAAATCCGATCTCAATCTGTGCAACCCAGGCAAACTTATCCAATTAGTCAAATGAACGCCTGAGGCCTCTTTAGGCACTGGGTTGGAGAGGTGAGGCCTCCAGCAGCTTTGCTCCCAGGACACAACCAGGAGTACCAAGGGTGCTGCTCTACCGCCCTGAGCGCTGCTGCAGAATAGCCAACGATATCAAGAGAAATAGAGGCTCTGAACAAGCTGGGGAAGCCTGTAAGGCGAGCTAGAAACATTCGCAGCGGTCATTGTAATGGAGATCGGAGAACTGATTAGCTCCCGACCACGAGGCAGCGCTCAAAAAGGCGGCTGCCTATTAGTCAAACGTCGGGGCTGCTCAGGGCGGAATTACACCCCTCCGGCAAGGCTAGGAGGCCGATAGGGGTGGCGCGGCGTTCGTGTGGGGGGAAGGACCAGCAGCGCTTTAAAACGCAAGCAGTTAGAGCCACTAACAAAGAGCGGCTGGAAGCGGCAGGAGTTGAGATTGAGGCTGGGGTGGGGTGGGGGGTGTAGCGCGAAAGCGCTCAATACCGCCCGTTTTACTCCCCCCTGAGGGGGCAAGGAACGCTCTTCCCTTCTCTAGAGACACAGCCAGATGCCCAGAGGCTAAGGAAAAAACAATTTAAGGCAAACCTTAAGCAAAAATGCGAAGTCCTGAAACGGCCAAGGAGGGATAAACAACGCAGCCTAGCTTTCACAGGGCTGAGCAGAAACTGGGGGAACGCCCGGATGGAGCCACGTAATGGAGGGAGGGGCGTTCCTCAATAGTTAAACTCAGCCTACAATCAACACAGACTGAAGCACCTCCCACTCTCTGGATGATCCGAGCAGCTCGAAGGAGAATGTACCAAGCAGAATCCGAATGGAAGTTATGTATTATATTAAGTGTTATAATTTTAGGGGAAAACTATAAAGGCATCATACTCCAAACAATGATCACAGGAGAAATTTTGTTTAATAAGAAAAGATAGTAGACAGTTGAAATAGGACAGACAAAGAATATAAGTATAAAGATTTGAATTGAGATGAAATAAATAAAATAAAATTAAGAAAGTTAAAAGAGGGGAGAAGCTATACAGAAAATGTAGGATAGTAATAAGATATTGAATGGAATATAAAAATGAGCATGAACTTGAATTTGTGTCTGTATGAAGAGATGTAACCCGGGATTATGCTGCTTTCAAAAAAGATGTTTTATGTTTTTATGTTTTTATGTTTTGTTTGTTTATGTTTGTTTTTAAAAACCAATAAAATTTTCAAAAAAAAAGAGTTGGCCATGCCACCCAGTCACATGATCACCCAGCCACACCCACCTAGTCACATGACCACCAAGCAATGCCCACAGAACAGGTAGTAAAATTTTTTGAATCACAGCACTGAATTTACCTGCATCGTTTGCTTCTCTCAGTTAATTTCTCTCTCAGCTTTGGGAAAGGGAAGAATGTAATGATGTTCTATCTAAATATAGCACAATCATTAATCTTAATATTTCAAAATAATAATTCTCATACAGGATATCACAACCCTCCAGGCATCATAAATAACTGAAAGTGTTGCAATTTTTTGAAGAAATATGATCAAAGTTTTGCATCTAAAATAGGCATCTAGATTTAAATTTAGAGTTGGTGATATATTTATTTTTCCCTAATAAAATTGTTTTATTCACAAAAGGCAGGGAAGGGAGCAGTTTTCATAAAGACATTTACAATTTGAGAATCCTTTTCCTTTCCCTAACTAGACAATCTCAGATAAGTTGGGCTCCCAGAATTCCCTTGCCTGCAAGACTGAAATCTGGCTGAAAATTCTGAGATTTATAGTCCACACTTGGAGATTCCTGGGCTGGCAGGGGCCAGTTTATGAATTAAGTACTATTAGTCATATTATTTTTTTAATAAAAATTTTATTTGGGTTTTCACAAAACATAATACAAGTAAAATTTCTTTTTTTGAGAATAGCATGGTTCTGGGTTATCACTTCTCCATATAGACACAAATTCAGTTTCATATTGATCTTTGTGTTCTATTCCATATCTTATTACTATTTTAACATTTTCTCAATAATTTTTCCCTTCCCTTAGTTTTCTCAATCTTACTTTTAATTATCTCATTCCTTTCTAAATTCAATGATTATATATATATATATATATATATATATATATATATATATATATATATATATATATATATATATATATATTTCTAAATTTCATTATATTTATACTTTTGTCTGTCCTGTTTCAATTTCATATTTTCTTTTCTCATTAAACAAAATTTTCCCTGTAGTTACTAATTGGAGTATGAAACCTTTGTATCCTTTAATTTTTATCAATTCAACTCTTATTTAAATTTCAATTTATGCCTTTACAATTATAACATTCAATATAACACATAACTTCCAGTTGAATTCTGCTTGGTACATTCTTAAAATACGCACTAAGTTCTTAAAGATAATATATAACAATAATAAATAAAATACTTATTCTATTCCGATTCAGCTCTATCATTAATGTTAGTTATAATCTTTGACATCTTTAACATTTCTTTTCAATAGGGCATCATACTTCTAGGAACACTTACATTTCCATAATTTTTTCATGTTTCTTTTATATTCCTCTTCACTTAAATTTTTATAACACATTTATAATAATTAAAATGTCCCCCTCCTTTCCTAATTTCATTCTCTCATTCTCTTTATTTCATTTATTTATTAAACATTCCATTACAATGAGTATTTTATCTATCATTTTAATTACACTTGTTTCATATTTTCAATGTTCATTTCTATTTTTAATATAACAATACTATCTTATGTACCCTTGTAGAATCCCCCTTGTCAATTAAGTTTTCACCCATTATCTCTATATCTTCTAAATAGGCTTATGACCTTAATCCTTGTACGTTTTCCCTGTTTCTCTATGTCCTGTTTCTGTCCTCTATAATTTCTTTTCCTTTCCCTCTTCCCCCTCTTCTTCTCCCTTCCCTTTTTGACCCCTTCTCTCTCTCATTCTGATTCTCTCTTCTGTAATCCTCTCTTCTGTTTCTTCCTAATGTTGTAATTACTGTTTGGAATAACAAGGTTACCTAACATAGTTTGGGTAAAATAATATATATAAACTATGATAGTAAGTTTAAGTGTGTGTCACTTTAAACTGCAAAGCATGTAATTTTGGGTGCGGTGTGAAACCGCCATAAGAGGGAGCAAGAGAACCTGCTGGATTGCTGACGATTGCTGGTTTGCTGAGTGATGGTTTGCTAACTGCGTGTTTCCCTGATGTCGAAGGAAGAAAGGAGGTTTGACTTCTTCATGTTTCTACTGCAAGGAGATATATTACTGGACTGATATTTGTAAGTTTACTGACCTCTTTTTCGACACTGGACTTTGCAACTGAATAATCCCCGGACGGACTGAATTAGTGAATGATATATGGACTGTTTTGATTATGCTATAATTCTTACTGGAATAAACTATTTAACTAGCACAGTGTATCTGTTTTACTGAGTGTAAGCTACAAAAACGTTTATCTCACATATTTTGCCTGCCTGCCTGCCTGCCATGCAGATTCTGCTAGGGTGTATCCCTAACAATTACTTTTCAAACTATTCTTTTTTGGGGTTGTTTTTTCAAATCTTAAATTTTTCACTCTCTTTCCCCCATTTCCTTTCTTTTCCCCGCATAGAAATACTTGGTCATTGAAGATGGCTTCTTCTTTGTCCCGTCCTTCTTGTTCTACAGGCGTTTCCTGTTGTTTCTCATAGTTCAGGATCTCCATTTCTAAAAATTGAAATACAAAGCCAAAAGAACTTCTTCCTTCTTGTGCATCTTCTTTCTGTTTTTTAAGTTTCATTCTCAATTCTTCCAAGAGTGATACTGTTTTAAAAACTTTTAAACAACCACCTGATTAATTTTAGTTCTTTAGATCCGATAGCCAAAAATCACCAAGTAATCCAAATAATCCAAAACTGTTTCTTCTTGCTTCCTTTTTCCACTTTCTCTTCCTAGGGTTCTCTTGTTACAGTTTCAGCTAAAATGTATCTTTTAGGAATCTTGTTAAAATTTCACTGTTAATTCCTTTCACTTCCAGGTGGTCTCCTCCATTTTTCCAGATCCCACCCTTTTGTTTTTTTTCCTTCTTTTAAAAGTTTTTGAGAATCCAGAAATCTTTATTATCCCTTTGACATTTTATTTTCAGCTTAAATACCTGTTTATGTCAAAGTGGATTTTTGCTGGTTTCTTGCTTAAGTCTCTTAGTTGTCAGTATAGGGAAGAAAAGAAAAAAAACACCAAATCCTTTCCCTTCCCTCTCTCATTTGTTGCTTCAATGTCTTCTTTGGGAACAATGTTGTTCTTTATAATTCAAATTCCAGGGTACCTTATATTGTTGCTTTTTCAGTTCAATCCGGTTAGCCAAAACTTTCTCTTCTCATCTTCCTCTGCACATTCTTTTCCGGTTGAGTTCTTCTTTGAGGTGGCCATTTCTGACCACCAGTGCAACCGCCTTTGGGAAAGGGAGTAATGGCCAGCTCGGGAGGAGAGATGCAACTCTCCTCAACCCTGCTGGCAGTCTCCCTCCTCTTCACCACCTCTATGAGGTGGCTTAGCCCCGAAACCAGCTGTCTCAGGGCACTCCAGCGACGAGCACAGATTGAAACTGCGCACAATCGCAGATTTTGGTCTGTTGCCGAGGAAGCTCAAACCAGAAGCCTATTAGTCATATTTGTTCTTGCTGAAGATCTACAGGAAGAGGTCAAAGTTGTGCTGAATTAGACTCTAATTCTAATAGTTATTCTAATTAGATTATTCTAATTAGACTATAAGTTGTGCTGAATTAGACCAAGGACACTTGTTTCCAACTGTTTAAAGTAACCTTCTTACATCTTGGGTAGAGTGAAATGGAATAAGTATGGACTGTATCTAGAAATTGCAAATTAAACATTTAGAAACAGTGCTTACTTTAAAAAAAAAGCACAATAGGTACTGTAGTCATTTTCTACCTAGCCACTGATTAAAAATAATACTGTGCTGTATCTTGGTTGATCTGAGAAACTGAATTTTAATTTATCAGCTTTCTCAGTGCAACTGCACAATCTTATTTTTTTTGTTGCTGTTGAAAGTGGTAGATGGATATAAATAACATTATAAAGTGCCAACTTTTCACTTTTTTTGCATGTGAAAGTATTCTTGTTATTATAGGAATGATGAACCAGAGGTATACAGTCAGCCACAGTTTCCATGTTGTTTTCTCCTCTGTAATCCCCAAGAACCTTCTAAAGTTCCCCACTCCCCCAAAAAGCAGCCAATTTTCTATATTTTGGAATAAAAAGATGTGACAACTGTAATGCAAGATCTAAAAAAGCCTTAAAGATAAGACCATTCTTTCACAATGAACCATGAGTGCCCCTGCCCGTTATGCACCAGTGCATCAACCACTGTGGTGCTTCCCACTCTCCTGGAATGTGTGATGTTAAATCACCAAAATCTCCACCTTATTTCTGCTGAGCCCTAAAATCCAGTTTTCTGTGGATAGGATCTTAGGTTGTAGCATTCCATGAATATAACCTTCAAAAATAAGCTGGCCCCCTGGATTGGTTTGGTGAACCCAGATTCTCAAGAGTTCCTATGATTCATTCCATATGTCAAATAAATGAATGACTACCACCAGTTATCACATTTCATCCAGGATTCTCACAGTCACAGTCTAGACTTAGTGGAGCAATTGTATCTGAGGCTTCATCAAGCGGCCCTTCTGTGTCATTTGATTATCTTCATTCTCAGCTGTGTCTCAGGAATTACTCAGTCCATAATTTGACAAGTAGATAGTTTGAATATTCGACTTAATCACTCTAGCTGCACTGAAGAAGAATAATTGAAGATCATCACAATTATCAGCAGGCTTGACAAGGGCACATTCTTTTCATGCTGCTTGCAGTTTTAACAGTTAAAGAACTGAATGCAACCCTCTATAAACAACTATTAGCATACAAGGTCATGACAGAACAAAGAGAGAAAAACTTTAAGCAATTATAAAAAATTAATATGCCAACTGCAGCATATTTTGGTATTTACTGGTGACATGTTTATTATATGTAAAATCAGATAGTTTTTGGGGGAAATTATATGTATTTTTCTTCTTGTAGTAGGGGTTCTCTGCAAGTTAGCTCTCTAGATCAGATGAACTAAATTTACCTGGAAACTTTTGAATGAAGGCGGGACTCATTTGCTTGCCTTCCTGCAAATGTTCACAATGCTTGTCTGTATTTCTCTCTGATAAATGGTGCTCTATTTCTTGAAACAGTAGCCTTGGAACTGTAGCACATTATGATATCAATAGATACATTCAACTTTAGAATCAGCCCCTAAAATGAATGTCTGTCATTCTCTTTGATACACAGAGACATTTGGACTTTGCTTGTCAACTTCCTTTGGGGTGTTTACTGATATGGAGCTGCTCAAATAATATTGGGCAAGAAATTGATTTAAAGAGATTGAAAGACTTCTTTCTTACCACAAGAGACAGAAACCATAAAGCTAAAAATGGTTCACTAGCATCCATTGATTGAAGAAACACAGTGTTTTATGGGTCTGTAAAAGATGCCATTAGTGAAGACTTTTATAGCATAAATTGTGTTGATAGGAATTGGATGTATGAGTGTGTATGCACACAGACTACACTATTCGTGTTCTTTTAGAAAATTGGCATCATATGTGTAATGGTATGTAGGAATGACCTTGGGAGACAGGAGGAAGTGCTGCAGTCTAGATACCTTGGTCCACAGGAAGATTGTGTGCCGGAAGCCTTTCAGAAAGGACCCTCTCTAGTTTTCTGGAAAGTAAAAGCAGATGAGAGAAATGTTTTCAGACATTCAGAATTCTGATAATATAACTCTATACCTAATAAAGGTAATGTTAGTACTCATAGTTATGCATTGCCTGGGCTATCTCAAAGGGCTAATATTGAGGTTGGTTAGGAGGTTGCCTTACTTCATGTGTGTAAAAGTTTAATCTTTATACTATAGACTCTAGATACATATTCAAAGAATATTTCTGGTGATTCTGTTTGGGTCTAATCGTTTCTTGATTAATATCTCATTATCCTTAGTTGCCTTAGATGTCTCTTAGTGTATAATCCCCATCAACAAATTTATTTATTTTATTCATTTATTTTGTCAAACGCTTACAGTATAATAGAAATAAGAATAAACATACGTTTAAATACATGAAATAGGAACTAATAATTGGGGACAATAGGACAGGGACAGTAGGCACGATTGTGCATTTATGCATGCCCCTTACAGACCTCTTGGGAATGGGGTAAGGTCGATAGAGGGTAAAGGAGTGGGGGTTTGAGCATGTGACAACAGAATTAGGTAGACAGTTCCAGACATTGACCACTCTGTTGCTGAAATCATACCTCCTGCAATCAAATTTGGAGTGGTTTACATTAAGTTTATATCTGTTGTGTGCTCTTGTGTTGTTGTGGTTAAAACTGAAATATTCATTAACTGGTAAGATGTTGTAACATATGATTTTATGTACTATGCTTAAGTCCATTCTTAGCCTGCGTAGGTCAAGGTTGTCTAAGCCTAGAATCTCTGATGGTGTAGGGTATTCTATTGCGAACAGAGGAGTATAGTACTCTTCTTGTAAAAAAACAGGATCACCAGAAATTGGCAAGAAAGTGGGAATGAAATGATGTATGACTTCCTGCTAGCTTTCCTATTGACTTTGCTTGTAAGAAAGTGATAGGGAGCATTAGAAATAACAATCACCTGACTGAGACTGACTACATGGTATTGCTGCAATCACAATTTTGTGAATACAACTGGTATGAACATCTTTGACATTTCAATCACATGGGAGTAATGGGTTCTATATTTTCTATGCATTCTTTAAGTTAGAAGAGTCAAGGTACTTTGATTCAAAAATTATTGACCTAAATGCACTGTTCCAGGTATTTCAAGGTTACAAACAGATAGACTGGAGATGATCTGTTTGTCTTAGTTGTCTTAGTTTTAGAGAATTATCTAATTCCAAAGTTACTTTTAAGCAAATAGCCATTACTATATGTTTTCAGAGCACTCCTCAATTCCACCATGAAGAGGTGCAGAAAACTGACTTCTTTTTGTCTGCTCTGTGACATTAGTCACACTTTAAAGTGTGCATCTTCTTATAGATACTGCATATTTAGGTTTCCAAAAAGAGTTTTTAGCAATGAACACGTAATTCTTGCAAACAGAGAATTCATGGGCAGGAGGATTATTTGGCAATCACAATGGTTTCAACACTGAACCATCATGCTGGACATGGTGTAATTCTAAAAAAACAAACAAACCCAACAACCTTGTTTTTCCTGTTTTATATATTTTCCCATATAGTTTACAAAATAATTTTCTTCAATATATTGTGGTCAGGACAAAACTTGTGGAAATAGATTTCATAAAGATTTGGATACATGGGATTGGTTCAATTTTATGGAGAATAAATTGAAGATTCTTTTTTAAAACTGATATTGTCCTAGAATTTTGTTGGAGTATCTTGCTTTACCATAAAGCTTGATTGCTGAAACTATTTAAATTATTTAAACTAACTCAATACTTGAAACAATTGCATCCTGAAGAGATGAATACAAAGTGATACTGAATGAATATTTAATTCCATTTAATTTCTGTTAGATCTGGGAGGATGGTTCAAGAACGGAGGCAAGACTCAGATAGCAACAACAGCTCTTTATTAGTGACTTCAGATCTGAGCAACTAATCCCAGCCACAGCAGCCCCTTATATAGGGCTGGCTGCGGCTAGGCAGCCAATGAAGGCGATTTGAGTTTGCCGCTCTTGGCAGGGCCAATCGCGGCAGCCCGTTTACTGGCCAATCGCATCAGTCTATGGCGACCAATCACGATCGGCTATCAGCGGGCCAATCAGGTTTGCAGGCTTTCGAGCCTGCTAGTCCGGAACACCCCTCCCCTCTTGGTTCCGTTTAAGGGGTGGAGTAATATAGTCTCGCAGGTAGACAGGTCTTCGCACCTGTCTACCTGACTTACGCAATTCCAATTGTCCATGTTCAAATTTGGGTTCAGATGGACTGCTTGCTGGATCAAACAGGAACGGTGAACCGGTGCCGTGGTCAGGGCTCTCCTCTGGTGCCCCCGGGGTGATAGAGTCCTCAGCTTCGTTGCTACTGCCATGGCTCCCCGGGCTCGCTGAACCTGCCTGGCTGCTGTTTCTTGGCGAAGCGTTCGTCTGTCCAGGCTCAGCTGCAGCTGGTGAGCGTTGCAAACTATGGTATGGTGATCTTGGTGTTAGTTCAGAATAAACAGGTGTTGGTTCTAATTCTGAGTTCATGGCTTCCCCTCCCCCCCCTGGTGTCAAAGTTAGGGTCAGGGGTGGAAGTTGTGGTTAGTCTGGAGCACAGCTGGTCAATATGGCATTTCCACGCTCTGCCATCAGTGGTGAGTAGACGGTAGGAGCGGGGACCCGTAACTTGAGTTACTTGGGCAGGAATCCAGAGGGGATCCCCAGAAAATTTTTTTGCGAATACAAGGTCTCCTACCTTGAAGGCACAGTGCTTGCTGCTGGAACCCAGGGGCTTTTCCGGGGTGTAGGCAGGGTGCAAACGGTCTAGAGGCGATCTGAGTTTCCTGCCATCAGGAGTTCAGCTGGGCTCTTGTTGGTCGTGCTGTTTGGTGTGATGTGTTGCATTCTAGTGACTTTGTCGTGGATGTTACCTTGTTCCATTTTCTGCAGGGTTTTCTTTGTAAACTGAACCATTCGTTCAGCCCTACCATTCGCCACAGGATGAGCCGGCAATGTGAGTGCGTGTCGGATGCCCCGTTCCACTAAATACTGTTCAAAGGCTAAGGCAGTAAATTGGGGACCATTGTCCGAGACCAGGACATCTGGTAAACCGTGTGTAGCGAAGAGTCTGTTCAGTTTTTTGATGACTGCCTCAGTAGTGGTTGCTTTCATTTTATTGACCTCAAGCCAGTTAGAATACACATCTACAGTTATTAAGAAAGTGTGGCCTCTCGCAGGTCCCGCAAAGTCAATATGAATGCGAGACCAGGGGCCCCTGGGTGTTTCCCATTCTGCTGGTGGAGCTTTTGGTGGGGCTGAGTGGTTTTCCTGGCATCTGTTACAAGAGGCGACCCAGGTTTCGATTTGTTTGTCCATACCTGGCCACCAGGCGTAACTTCTTGCCAGCGCTTTCATACGCACGATGCCCGGGTGTCCATCGTGTAGCATTTGCAAGACCCTTTTTGTAACCTAGTTGGTACAACAACTCGGTCTCCCCACAAGATGCACCCTCTTTGTGAAAAAAGTTCTGTTTGTCTGTTTTTAAATGGCTTAAATATTTCCTTAGGGTCATAATCTGGCCATCCCCTCTCCACCCAGCCAAGAACTCGTGCCAAACAAGAGTCTCTTTTGGTTTCAAGGGCGATGTCTTGGGCCGTTAGTGGAGGTGAGGGCATTGTCTCTATTTGCAGTACTGGGAGCATGGGAGCTGGGTCTTCCTGTGGCTCGGGTAGTGGCGAGCGGCTCAAGGCATCTGCGTGAGGAATAGATTTCCCCGGGCGATACTTTAATTGATAATCGTAGGCAGCGAGAAATTCCGACCATCGCGTCATTCTGGGGGAGAGAATGTGTGGAGTAGGTTTGTCACCCGCCAGAATCCCAAGTAGTGGCTTATGATCCGTTATAATAGAAAAAGGTCTCCTATAAACATATTCATGAAATCTTTTAATTGCAGAGACAATAGCAAGGGCTTCCTTATCTAAATGGCCATAGTTTCTTTCTGTTTTTGATAGAGTTCTTGAAAAAAATGCAGTTGGTGCCTCTGAGCCGTTTGGTAGGACGTGGCTCAGGATGGCCCCCACCCCAAATGGTGAAGCATCACAAGTGACAGTCAAAGGTAGTGTCTCATTATACTGAATTAGTACTGCATTAGAGGCAAGGAGGTCTTTTACTTGCTGGAAGGCGTGTTCATCCCGACATCCCCAAATCCAGGAGGCCCTTTTATCGAGTAGTCTATGAAGGGGCTCAGCAACAGTCGCCTTCTTGGGTAGGAATATGTTATAAAAGTTAATAAGTCCCAGGAAGGCTTGGACTTATTGGACTTGGGACTTAGGAAGTCCCAGGAAGGCTTGGACTTAGTCAGTTTTGTTTTTGGGTCTCGGGGCATTTTTGATAGCTGCCAATTTCTTTTCTGTGGGGTGGATTCCTTGCTTGTCAAGGAGGTAGCCAAGAAACTCCACCCTTTCTGTGCAAAGCTGGCACTTTTCCTTCTTAACCTTGAGGCCAGCGTCTTTGAACCTCTGTAGGACTGTTCTGAGGCATTTCTCTAATTGGTGTTTTGTGGGTGCTGCTATTAATACGTCATCAAAATAGGGCACGACCCCTTTTATACCTTGTAATAGTCTCTCTATCAGGCTTTGAAAGATGCCTGGGGCTACGCTTACACTAAACTGGAGCCTGTTGCATTTGAATGCACCACGATGTGTGACTATAGTTTGGGCTTCTGCAGTCTCAGGATCAACTGGCAGCTGTTGATATGCTTGGGCCAGATCTAATTTTGCGAATATTTTGCCACCCCCAAGTGAATGCAGGAGATGTTGAACAACTGGTACTGGGTAGGCACTCTGCTGTAGCGCGTGATTGAGGGTGGCCTTGTAGTCACCGCAGATTCTTATGGACCCGTCAAGCTTAATCGGGGTGACAATTGGTGTCTCCCATCGGGCGTGGTCAATAGGTTCTAACACGCCTTGTGCAATTAATTTGTCCAGTTGCTCATCAATTTTGGATTTGAGAGCAAAGGGAACTCGGCGTGGCTTTAGGCGAATGGGTGCAATGACGGGGCGAAGATTAAATGAAATAGGGGACCCCTTGTACTTGCCTAGGCTTTCGTTGAACACTTCTCGGAAGTCGTGGACGAGAGCCGCCTCCCAGTCATCGTCTTCAGTATGATGGATGCCAGCCATTCCGATTCCTAATGGCGCGAACCACTGAAGGCCCAGTAGACTTGGCTGGTCTCTGTCTACGATGGTGAGTGGTAGAATTGCATTATGTCCCTTAAAAGAGACCTGGACATGGCGGGTACCTGCGACTGGAATCCGGTTGCCTTGATAGTCTTTCAGTATGAGTCTCTGACTACTGAGGTCTTGGCTTCGGATGTTGGGAATTAGCTGCTTGAGTGTTCTCCAGGATACCATGGATAGTGATGACCCAGAGTCGACTTCCATGATGCACGGTTTGTTTTCAATGGTGACCTTTACTCGGATTTTTTTAGCGTCAAGTGATGAAGCGTGGCCGATGGTGATGGTTTGATGAGCCTCCTCTCGTCTGGGTGTGTTGTTAAACCTTCGGGGTCTGCTGTACTGGTTCCACTGGTTGTTAGGGCGGTCCCTCTGTGTGGTGGAGTTGCCATTATTCCTCTTTGGGCTGCTCCCTCTCCGTCTGGGGCTGGAATTTCTCTTGTTTCTGCATACCTTCACGATGTGCCCTCGTTTCTTGCAAAAACGACACATGGCATCTAAGAATCTGCATTCGGATCGGGGATGGTTTCCCCCGCATCTGGCGTATTGGTAGTTGGATTTACGACCCCGCTGGTCCTGTTGCTCACGTTCCGACCGGAGCCTGTGGACTTCTTCTTCCTCGCTGTCTGAGGATGACTCGACATCTTCATGATGGGTGGTCGATGTGTACTTGTCTGAAGCTTTCCCAGCATTGTTGGTGGGTTGGCGGTTGGTTCCGCTGGTTCGACACATTCGTGCTGCTGATTTACGAGTGGCTTCAGCTGCGGTGGCATCTGCTATGGCATCTGCAAGCGAGATGTCTCCCTTGGCCATGATCTTGCTCTGGACGGTTGGGTCTCTGAGGCCAAGGATGATGCGGTCTCTCATGGCTTCTTCGAGGTTGGCGAAGCCACATAAACCGCCCAGGTTCCTCAGGTCTGCCACAAAATCCCCAACGCTCTCACCTTCACGCAGGTCCCTCTGGTAGAACTCGTGTCTGCGAATGAGAGTTGGCACGGCTGGGGCGTAATGGTTGTGCAGGATGGGAGCAAGGGTGTCCCAATCCATGGTTTTAACCTCAGCTGGCTTCGCTAAGGCTTTAGCCATCTTAAAAATGGCTGGCCCACAATGGGTTAGAAAAATGGCTCGTTTCTTGCTGGGCGTGGCATCTTTGAGGTTGTTGGACTCCAGGAACATTTGAAATCTGTCCATGTATGAGTCCCAGTGTTCGCTAGCTGGATCGAATGGTGTGGGTGGTATAGCACTGCTGGCCATGTCGCCGTCGTTGCGCTCTGTCAGCCACGTGCTCCTTCAGCTAGCTCAAATCAATAGACTTCGTTGCCTCTGCATCCCACCCTCGTCGCCAGTGTTAGATCTGGGAGGATGGTTCAAGAACGGAGGCAAGACTCAGATAGCAACAACAGCTCTTTATTAGTGACTTCAGATCTGAGCAACTAATCCCAGCTGCAGCAGCCCCTTATATAGGGCTGGCTGCGGCTAGGCAGCCAATGGAGGCGATTTGAGTTTGCCGCTCTTGGCAGGGCCAATCGCAGCAGCCCGTTTACTGGCCAATCGCATCAGTCTATGGCGACCAATCACGATCGGCTATCAGCGGGCCAATCAGGTTTGCAGGCTTTTGAGCCTGCTAGTCCGGAACAATTTCATTGGAAGATACTTATCAAAAGGCTTAATTCGTAAATTTTCAGTAGTAGGATTTTAATAAATTTAAGTTGGAATCATGCCTCAGACTAAAAGCATAATGATTTCTTCATTAAGTGCTTGTCTTAATTTAAGTCAGCCACAGACAGAAATCCCAGCTATGCGTTTGTCATAGATCATAGTTTGCTTAGAAAAAATCATTTTGTTGGAGAAATGCTAATAGTCTTCGGTGCTTTGTGGATACTGCTATAATTCTTTTCATTAGATAAAATATAATATAGGCTCAAGATCAAGATTACTATCTTTCTATTTAACAACACAAGTAGTCTTCTGGAAACATTTAGCACATTCATAAGATAATATTTTCTGCTCTTACTCTGACCAAGAGCAGATAGAATTTCTTTACAAGTGTGCTAAATGTTTTCAAAAGATTACTTGTGCCAGACCAATGGTTTTAGCAGTTAAAAGTAAAGTGATCAGTTGATTTCATTTCCTATACTATAGATTTCTCTCCCGCTAGCTAAAACCAGGGCCATTTTAAGGTTTCTTGTCTCCAAATCATCTTTAAATGGGATTCTCTCATTAAATCAAGGTACATTAAATTTTAAGCCAGAAATTCTCAAATTTTATGATAATGTGACCAACTTAAAATGATAAAATGTATTTGTGTGTTCGACCCTGTGACTAAAATTAATTACTGTACAAGAAATAGATATGGTACTTTAATTATATTCAATCTGTATGTTCAATAAAACAATAGTAGAACTTTTCAATGTTGTAATATAAAACCATTTCATTCACTAAACAAAAAGAAACACTAGAAACCTGTCCATAATATCTGATTTATTTATTTTTTGCCATCATATTTGTGGAGATTTTCAATTCTCCTAGTGAAGGATAGCCCAAAGGTGTTTTTCCAAAAGACAACTGGGTTTTCTTGGTGTTTTGTTTTCTTTGAAAATGTTTCAATTCTCATCCAAAAAGTGTGTTCAATTCTATTTTACCAAAGAAGCTTTTTGGATGAGGAATGAAAAAAATTTAAAAGAAAAAGAAAGTCCAGTTGCCTTTTGGAAAAAGCACTTTTGGGACATTTTGCTATGATAAAATGTGGAAATGAATTCATAAAAAGCTAAAATATAACTGCATGTGCTAGTTTGTAATTTCTGATTTTTTTCTTACCAATTAGTTATAATTTAGACTTGGGTGCTATAAAATGACATCTTTTAATGAATGGCTGATCATGTTTGTTTCTGAGTTCAAAGAATCAGTCAAGTTAAATGAATTAAATATAGTCATATACATGTGCAGGTAAGCTATTTGGCATTTTAATCAGAGCTTGGTAGCAGCAAAGTTTATTCTTTGTAATTTTCTGTAATTTAAGGATTTGGATCATTAATTGTTTTCACTTGTCAAAAGGTTGTTAGTTAGAAGATAGCCCTTGTGAGAATCATACAATTGAATAGTTTAGCCTTCTAAACACTGGAGAAATTAAACTGTTAATATGGTCACTTTCCCCCTTTCTCTAATGTTTGTTTAAGTTTCAGTATGTAGTTTTTCCGGCTTTGGTGAAGCCAGAGGAGCTAAACAAGCAGCAAAAACATTCTTGTCAGGTTATTTTTCTAGGTGTATATTTCTATCTATCCTCCAAAGAGAAAAACCAGTTTTATTAATATACAAACATATAAGGAAGAGGTAATTAGTACTGTAAATTATATATTGTGCCCTTAAGACAGGAGTGTGTCAGAGCGTTTAGCAGCATGACCACCTTTATGAGATAACCCAAGAGCAACACACAGCACACAGAGACTTTAGAAATTAACAGTGGTTTAATATACAACAGGTGTATACAGACAATATACATGTGGTAGCAAAATACCTTATATGCAAGCTTTTCTGCTTCTTAACACACGGAGAACTTCTTCACTGACTACTGTCCACAAGGAAAGAGAACCACACCCTCTAATGGCTGCCTTTTACATACACACCTCTTAAGGGGAACTTTCCGGGGTGGGATTCAACATTTTTAACAACCGGTTCTGTGGCTTAGGTGGTGGGTGTGGGTTGGTGGTAATGTGACTGGGGGGACATGGCTTGGTGGTCATGTTATTGGCTGGGTGTGGCCAACTCCTCGCCTGGCCTCTCATGACTGTGGGGATGCTGCAACAGTCGTAAGTGTGAAAAATGGTCATAAGTCACTTTTTTCAGTGCCATTGTAACTTTAAATGGTCATTCCATACAAGCAAAGTACCAGCAAAGGAGGGGGAAAAAACTCCAGAGGCGTTCCTGAGACAGTAAATCTAGTCTTGCCAAGAATGTAATAAGGGTTAACGGAGAGGCAGTTTCTGTAAGCCACACCAGAATGTTTCCTTACAGGATTAGGCCAGTAATTTCTTCGAACAACTGATTCTCCGAACTGCTTAGAATGTTAACAACTGGTTCTAGCAAATAGTTGCAAACTGGTAGAATCCCACCCCTGGGAACTTTACTCTCCAGCCTTAAAGGGAAAGACCCACACTGCTGAATTACTCTTGTTACATCAGCCTTACTGACATCACTTCACAGCATCGTGCAGCTACTCACTGCTGGTCAGTTTCTAAAACTTAATACCTTAATACTCTTCCCGTTTAAAACTGAACAGCAGATAAACCAAATACTTTAACATAGTTATACTTTCCACAGATATAGGCTTATTCAACTCTTGTACAGCCTCTTTAACATTACAACATTTAATAAACATTTACACTGGTACAGCTTCTTTTACATTACAATTATAGTGTCATCAAACGCCATCTGTGTAACACCATTTGTGCCCTACTGCCTTTTTCCCTTCTGTCAATCTCATTACCTCCTGGCAACTTTGGAGTTCATACCGACACTGAATGCTTTTACTTCACTTGCTGTGAACCGTTCAGGAGGTATACCTTTGTTTCCTCCTCTCAGATCTCCTTGGTATTATATGTTCCTGTGTGTCTGTTACAGGTCTCTCCTCTTCTGTATCTTCTGTGTCTATATCCTCTGTGTCTTCTCTTTTTATCTCAGGTCTATCCTCTTCTATCCAGATATCTATATCTTTCTTCCAACTCAAGGAATATTCTTCTCATACTCTGCAGATGTGTGGACATACCACTCTCCCAGCTTCAGCAGGGACTGGTCTGTCTATATTGCCCTTACAAGCCCAGGAGGGTTTGAGTCCCAATAGGAAGAGAAATCTTTCTATGACGTGCTTTTGGGCAGAAGAAAGTGGTGGTGGTGTGGGGGTAGAGAAGATTTCCTCTGAAGATGGTTTCGTAAATCCCTTTGAGTGCTCTCCTCCTGATACAGGACTCCCAGTCCTCATTTGGCCTTGCTGCTCCAGATAGCTGAAGCCCCAGGGGAAACCAGAGCCTTAAACGTGGCCAAGTCTCAAAAGGTGGCTCCTGCTGTTTCAACCAAAGGGAAGCAACCTGTGAAAAAGGCCTCAAGGGAGGAGGAGAAGGATGCTTCCAGGCACCACCAGGCCATTGAGAAGCAAATAGCCAAGATGCCTCAGGCCTCTTCTCGCTCTACATCTGCATGCCCCCCGTCCCCAGCATCACTCAGTGAAGTGGATTTGGAGGAGCCTTGGCCTTCTTCCAAACCTGGGATCTGAACTTGGCCACCTGATGTTTCCAGAAGAGGTGCTTCTCCCATTCCTTTTGAAGACTACAGTCAAGCTGAGGATCTTCATGGAGAAGTAGCACCTTGGCAGGAGTGTGGGCATAGTAAACAGAGGGTGGAACCTCCTTTACTTCTACTGACCCTGCAGCCAGACCTACTGATCCTTCTGGTTCAAATGTCCCTATTAATTTGTAGGCAATTAGGAAGGGCATCTCAGAAGGCTTGCAGAGAGCTACCCGTCATTCATCTGCAACTTCTGATTCATCAGGAAGGAGATCCAGGGTTTGTGAAGCTCTCTTATCAGAATGAGGCTCCTTTGTCAGGAGTTTCTGGGTTGGCTGAAGACCTTGCTCCTGCTGCCTCAGTGGCTCCATTGTTGGTGGGTGAACCTGATCAGCCTCAATCGGATGAAAGCCCTTCACAGGAGATTCTGATGTTTACGGGTTGTTTTAATTACTCTTTGTTTAGTCCCTTGTTGTTCAAGGCTAGAAACACCGCAAAATTGAAAAACAGAGGTGAGGAAACAGCATCAATACTCCCTCTGGAGGAGTCAGGTGTTCTGTTTGATGAGCCTGCAGTCAAGAAGGAAGTGGTCCCATCACCAAAGCTGTTCCTGAAGGTAATCAAGAAACAGCTTGAAGCTCCTGCCACAGGGCCCAATCCTTTGGCCTCTGATTGCAGGTTCTTCAACATGGGGCCTGCACTTACCAAGATCCTTCAGGTCATCACAGTTTATCCGGTTGCTGCTTTGACCTCCTCCTTGTCTACACTTCAGACCCAAAGGAAGTCCTCAAGGCAGAAGAAAAGTGAGTGGAACAGTCGCTACAGTGATCCCATTTGGCCACTGCCTGGGCTGTTGAGGCTTCTACAGCAGTTTCTTCCTTTATGAAAACCTCACTCAAGTAACTGAAGCAGCTGCGGGATGGAATTTCCTCATCGGATGTCTGGACCCACCAGGACATCAACAAGATCACAGCGGATACTGAATTTTATGGCAAGTTCCATCTTGCCTAGTGCCAGATTTGCCACAAAGGCCATTGCCTCCTCGGTGGCAGCCAGATGTAGGTGCTGGCTACACAATTGGCAAGCATAAAGGAAAGTTGGCGTCTGCCCTGGTCCTAGGGCATAAGATCTTTGGTCAGGTCCTTTAGCCCCTTCTGATGGAGACCTAGGTCAAGAGGAAAATTCTTCCTTCACTTCTACAGAGAGTGGAACATCGATCTGCTCCTTGTTTCAAACGTCCACAGTTCAGAAGAGAGTCAACTTCCAGTTTTCCACCAGCTATTGAAACCTGCTTATCAATGATCAGAACCTCGTCCTGACCGCTCAGACAAGAGCAGGCAGCAGTTTTCTTCTAGACAGCCCTTTCAAAGAGGAGGAAATTGCTCGTTCTGTCACCAGCGCTAGGACACAGTCTATCCCCATTGGTGTTTGTTTAGCATGGTTTGCTGACCAATGGGAGGGTATTACTTAAGACATCTGGGGTCTGTCCACCATTAGATCAGGTCTTTCACTAGAATCTATTCCACTCCTCCAAGTTTTTTTCTCTCCTGCCCAGTGTCTACAGATGCTGTGATGCAGAATCTGAGGGAGTCGGCCATCCAGAATTTGCTGGACCTCAAAGCCATTTAGGAAGTTCCCCTTGACAATAGGAGATGGGATGCTTGTCCAGAATTTTTGTTTTTTCCCAAGGCCTCGGGGGTTGGGGGGGTGGAGTGGAGGACACTTCTTGATCTGAAACTACTCAGTACTTGTGTTGTGTACAAGTGTTTCAAATGCACACTTTTGCTTCCATCTTGGAAAACGTTCAGCAGGGGGACTTCCACACATCAGTAGGCTTGACAGAAGCTTTTTTTTTACATGTCCCTATTTTTTCCTCCAACAGGGTTTTTTTTCTTAGGTTTTGTTATCACGGGCATCTTTCAATACAGGGCTCTCCCCTTTGGGTTGTCTTCTGCCCCTCGGGGGTTTTATCTAGATTCTGGTTCCCTTATCAGCACACCTCCATACCTTTCCAGTGTGTTTACCATGTTATTTAGATGACATTTAATCACGTCGTCGTCTTGTCAGAGGGCTCAGCAGGATCTGCAAGTCACAGTTTCAGTTCTACAGGACCTGGAGTTTTTCCATTAATAGAAATAAGAGCCATTTCTCTCCTACCACTCGCCTCCTTCATTTGGGAGCATTAACTGTCACTAGGGTCAGGTGTTTCTCTCCCAGAAGAGACTGGTTGGCCTTCAGGAGTTGATTGGGGGCATTCCAGGCAGGAGTCCTGTCCCTTTAGACCTCATTCTCAGCTTTGGGGGAAAAGGATACCCTGTGTTCCCTGGGCCAGGCTACATGCCATATCCTTACAGTGGTTTTTGCTTCCTTTCCAGAGAGTGGGGTCCAGCCATTCCCCTGGGAAAGTAACATTGTCTAATCAACTTTTTGATTTCCTTCCACTGGTGGCTGTCCAGGGCCACATCCAAAGGGGCAGCCTTTCAAGCTGGAATCCTGCCTGGTCCTTTCTACTGAGGCTTCCTTGTCTGGTTGGGGTGGGCATTTAGGTTCCCTCTGAGCTCAAGGTTTGTGGTCACACCAGGAACAGGCTCATAGCATCAGTTGGTTAGAGCTTAGAGCCATTAGTTTGGGCCCTCAGAAGGTTTCTCTCCCAGGTGGCAGGATCTAATCTTCTGGTTATGACTGACAATGTGGCCTCAAAAGCCCATATTAATTGGCAAGGCGGTATCAGGTCCTTTTTCTCTTATGACAGAGGCGGAGTCCCTGGTCAGATGGGCAGAACGACATCTTTGGTCAATTAGACCCAAGTATAGTTCTGGTTCAGGAAGGTTTGCTCAGCAGGACGACAATTGTCCATACCAAATGGCAATTACATCCTTCCTTATTTCAGCAAATCTCCCTGAGGTTTGGATTGCCAGTAGTAGATTTATTTGCCTCATCCCTTAATGCGCATCTGCCCAGATATTATACTAGGTATTTCTCCCAAGAAGCTGGTGGCACTAATGCCTTGCATTGCAGCTGGCTGCCTGGATTACTTTACGCCTGTCAACCTTTGATCCCAGCGGTGATTTGAAAGCTCTTGTTGGAGAGGACCGACACCATTTTGATGGCTCCTTTTTTTGGCCTCACCAGCATTGGTTTGCTGATTTGTTGGGCCTTTCAATGATCCCTCCTTGGAGGATTCCACAGGAGGATGTCTCTCTGCTCCAGCGGCTACAACTGGCAGTTTGGCGATTGAGGGGGGCATCTTCAAAATCTCCCAACTTTTAATCAACAAGGTTATCCAAACCATTCAGGCTTCCAGGCATCCTTCTACAATTCGCAATTATAAGGCTATTTGGCAATCCTTCTCAACTTGGTGTGTTAAATCCAACATCTCTCCTCTACTAACTTCGGGGGCTGCAATCTTGGAATTCTGACAGGCTGGCCTGGACAATGGTCTTTTCCCCAACACCCTCCTCAGACAGATGTCTGGCATCTCATCGGTCTTGTCTTGTGGGAAGTTGGAATCTTTGGCTCAGCACCCTACGGTCCATTGGTTCCTCAGTGGAGTGACCAACTTTTGCCTCCTATGGTACATAGGTACCCCACTTGGGATCTGACCAAGGTTCTACAGTCCCTCACAAAACCTCTGTTTGAGCCGCTTCAACAATCCAGTCTTCGTTTCCTTACTCTGAAAGTAACTTTCCTACTGGCAGCCACTTCGGCGAGGAGAGTTTCAGGGTTGGTGGCTCTCTCGATTCGCCCTGACCCCTGCATCTTCCATCCTCCTCCTCCTCCTCATCGGGTGGCTTTAAGGTTGGTCCACCCATCCTGACCACCCATCCTGACCTGTCTTGCCTACAAGGAAAAGTAGCATTCAGGTAAACAACGCCCAGTCTCATTCAGCCAAGAGGCACCTGGAAATCTTTTCCCATTACACTGACGGAGGCCATGCTGCCTGCTTTCTTTCACAAGCCACTAACCATGATTTAAACCACTTCTTTATTCTGGTGCAAGCTCACACTGGGTTTCTTTTCTCTCTAGGCATTACAGTCACTCTGACCTTCTTTCTATATCATAACCTGTCAGAGCGTTTGGCAGCGTGACTACCTTTATGAGATAATCCAGGAGCGAAACACAGCACACAGAAATTTAGACATTAACAGTGGTTTAATATTAAATCTTAATACTTAACAGAGTGAACTATTTTTAGTCTCCAGCAGTCCAAATTGTGACAGCAGAATTATGTAATTTGTGGGCATTTGGGTACCTTAGAAAGTATAGGATTGAGGGGGCACTTGTACCCATTCCAACATAACTCTCCAAAAACAAATAGTTAAAATACTTACCCCTGGCCCTTCTATACTATGGTGTTAATAGGTAGTATCCCATAACTTTTAGGAAAGTGTGGCGTCTATACTCCAAATATTGTCCTGTCATTTTTAAGGGTGCCTCTTCTTTTGCAATGAAATCTCTTAACTGATAAGTAAGCTCAGAATTTACTACCTACGGTTTTCTGGATCTAAGGACAAATGATACATTTTCTTGCTTTAAGTAATAAATTATGGCTTCCCCACCATATCTCTATCAAAAAGGTGAAGCTGTAAGTTTTGTTCTTGTTGTTTCCTAGCAGTTTATTTGGGGGGCTGGGAACATATTACTTAGAAACATTTTCAGTTTACCATTCTGGAGTTTTCTATTCCTTCAAATATTTCATGGATTTACTGAAGAAAAGGCTATTGTCTTATCTTACTGTTGTGGTGATCACTGATTTACATGGCTGGAAGGAAAACGAGACCGGAAGGAGTTGTCACCGTGAAACTTGTCTATTTGCTTCTCTTAATGTTAAACATTTATTTGCTTTTAATTTTCAGGGTCTTGGTTGGAGCCCCAAAGGCAGATTCTAAGTACAGTGCTTCTCTTAAGTCCCCAGGAGCTGTATTCAAATGTCGGGTTCACACTAACCCTGATAGGAGGTGCACAGAACTGGATATGGGTCGAGGTATGCATGAGTACAACTCTTTCATTTTCACTTTATTTGTTTTGAACACATTTTTTTCTTCCAAAGAAACATATAACCTTTCACATAAAATCTCTTCTAACAATCTTCAATCTACTTGTGTGTAAATTGATGTAAAGGAAATGACCTTCTTAACCTAGAAAATATATAGTATGGGAAGGCATTGGAATGAGAATTATTGGACAGAATATGGTCCTTATCTGTGTTTATTTTCTGTTAGCTTGAAGAACCAGTGATTTGGAAATAGGCATTTCTGCCTCAGATATTGGTACTTTCCCAGTCCTTCCCCTTATGTCTTCTCCTTCATGACCCCAAAGGCTCTTGGTGCCTTGCTTTAATAGCTTTCTGAAATTGATGATAGGAAGAAACCTGCCATTTCTGGAATGATTTGCTCTCCATGTTTCCTGCTACCCTCTGTGTTAGCACAATCTAAGTGTCTTTGAATGACAGCTGGTGGGAATTTGCCAGAAATGACTCTGTTGGCTATGAGAGATTCATTCTTTCCTGATATAACTACTACTGTAACATTTTAGAAACGTTACATCTTAGCCAATATCTTAATAATGATTTCAAATAGGTTTTCCATGGAATGTCTAATGCCAGGATTGACAAAGAATTGCCAGTCTTTGATGAACTTGGTAAACGTTTTTTCATGAAATATTTCCTTTATTGAGAAGTGTACTATGCTAAGATTAATTCTGAATCCATCAGATGGAAAAAATAATGGTCTGTTGTCTATAGTGCCATTTCCTGTAGATATACTTTACTGCCATCTTCATCCTTTCTAAGTTCCCACCCTTCCCCTGCATTTGTTTTAGCTAATGTTCGAGGAACGTTCTGTGGAAAGACATGTAAAGAAGATAGAGATGATGAATGGATGGGTGTCAGTCTGGCAAGACAGCCAATGGTTGGAGGAAGTATATTGGTAAGTTGTTTTCCCTTGATCTCATTGAAGTGGGAAGTGTAATATTGACATTGACATAAAATGTGTGAGAACAGATATACTGTGCCAGGGACTGATGAGAACTCAATTAATTCTCTGCTTTTTTGGGGAGGAAGGTAAATTGCATCCTGAGGACAAAGCTGGCATCTAGAAAGACAACTTTAAAGATACCTCCTTCTGTCATCCCTAAGGGTTTCCTTTTCAAAGTGTAGATTTAGCACTTGGAACAGAATGAAAATCACCTTGTGTTTCTGTAAATAAGCCTGCTCAATTTTCTTTTTTAAAATATACATAGATGTAATGCATATGAATAGACTTAGAAAATATTTTAGGCCATGCTTCATACTAAAGCATTTCTTGCTTTATGCTTAAGCTAAAATTAAATAAGTAAATATTGATATTCAAATACATTTTTATGGATGGTCCTTTTGTAATTAGTAACTAAGAAGTCAGTGGAAGGTAATTTTTTCAATGATGAAAAATATCAGTGGATCGTGACTTTTTCAATGATGAAGCATGTTGTTCTTGATGGCAAAAGGCTCAGAATTGTAGTTCTTCAGAATAGTCAAGGTTGGACTATGAATGGTTTGTCTCTGGTTCACTTTCAGTTTATTGTACCACTTGACTTCATTCCTACCTCCAGGCAATTTAGGATTTCAGTAATCTCACTGGAATGTAGCAAAAAGAAGATAGAGTCAGTTCCAATCATGTTATCAAACTTAAATGACTTGCCATATTATTTATAATATACATTAAATATATAGCAGGTCCAGTACAACTTTAACAGATACCAAAAGTCAATAGATTTCTGAAGCTGCTCTTTCAGTTAGGATTTAAACCATTACACCCCCAAACTCAACATTAAGAAAACTAAGATCATGGCATCTGGCCCTCTTAATGCCTGACAAATAGATGGGGAAGAAATGGAGGTAGTGACAGATTTTATTTTCCTGGGCTCCAAGATCACCGTAGATCGGGACAACAGTGGGAGGAAAGCTATGAGAAATTTAGACAGTATACTAAAAAGCAGAGACATCACCCTGCCAACAAAAGTGTGTATAGTCGAGGTTATGGTTTTCCCAGTTGCAATGTATGGCTGTGAAAGTTGGACCATAAGGAAGACTGAGTGCCAAAGAATTAAGGCCTTTGAACTATGGTGCTGGAGAAGACTCCTGCAAATCCCTTGGACTGCAAGGCGATCAAACCGGTCAGCCCTAGAAGAGATCAACACTGACTGCTCTTTAGAAGGCCATATCCTCTCTATAAAAAAGTTTTTATTTTTTTAAAAACAAACATACACATACAAAATATAAAAACATAAAACGATCTTCCATTTTATATACATACAGTGTGTCAGTTGGTTACAAATCTTTTGTGCTATCCTTTAGTAGTCATTACTCACATTTTATATCAATTTTCACATTGTCAGTTATTAATCATCCATGACTAAACAATTTATTCCATCATGTTATACGAGATATTCCAAATTTTATCTTAAAATTTATGTTATACTTTCAACCAATGGTTATATATGTCTATATTATGTTTTATATCAATCTATTAAATTTCTATCACAGAATTATCTAGTCTATTACATTACCATGTCTTTTTGTCCAACCATTGATAAAACAAATCCCATATCATATAAAATTGGTTATCTTCTTGTTCTCTAATTTCAAATGTCAATTTACTCATTTCAGCACCATCCATAATTTTCTTAATAACTTCCTCCTGCATAGGTAGTTTATCGTTTTTCCAATTCTTAGCAAATACAATCCTAGCTGCCATTAAAACATTTACAATCAAATATTTCAATTCTTTGTTATATTTTTCCGGTATAATTCCCAATGAAAAGATCTCCGGTTTAAAGTCTATATGTTATTTTATCATTTTTCCAACCATGTGTGGATTTTAGTCCAATTTTTTTGCGTCTGAGTATGTTCACCACATATGGTAATATGAACCAGGTATCTGGTGATATTTCCAACATTTATCCAATTTATTCTTAAACATTCTTGCAAGTCTCGTCGAGGGTAGATGCCACCCAAAGGTAGTATTCAGCAGGTTCTGACCAGTTCTGAGAATTGGTAGCGGAAATTTTGAGTAGTTCAGAGAACCAGCAAATACCACTTCTGACTGGAGATTTTACAGTATCTTTCCCCTGCCACACCCACCATGCCAGGCCCATAGAACCGGTAGTAAAAAAATTTGAATCCCACCACTGATGCCACCTGTAAAACATCTTATACGGATTTTCTTTATATGCAGTTGACATTGTCATTTTATAATTTTGAGACCACAGTTTTTGCCATTTTTCTAAATCAATCCCATATCAAAAATTCCCCCCCAAGCAATCATCATTTCTTTGACTTGTTCCTCCTCTAATTTAAATTCTAATAAATATCCATAAAGTTTTTAAATTACCTTTTCATCAGTACCCATCAAAATTTTATCTAAATCAGTCAACTTATCAGAAATACCTTCTGTTTTAACATCTTTGTCAAATCAAGATTGTATTTGCAAATATGAAAACCAGTTCATTTTTACACCTTGTTCTTCCAACACTTGCATAGATTTAAGTTCACCCTTTTCATTCAATATCTCACCATATCTAACTATTTGTTCCTTTTTATATATTATTGGATAAGAAAAATCTTCAGTGGTAGATATCCATAATGGAATTTTTAAATAGTATTATTTTTAATCTTCTCCCAATTCAAAAACAATGCCTCTTGGATGTAATGTCTTCTAAAATACCTCTGTGTTTTAGTTCCCTTGTACCAAAGGAAGGCATGCCATCCCAATAACAAGTCATGCCCTTCTAAGGTCAATAGACTACTATTCCTTAATGTTATCCATTCCTTTACCCACATCAGATTTGTTGCCTGGTAATACAACTCCCAATTGGGCAAGGCAAACCCTCCTCTTTTTCTAGCATCTTGTAACAATTTTAGTTTTATTCTTGCTTTTTTTGCCCTGCCAGATATATTTCAACTCAATTCTATTTCAGTCTTCAAAAAACTTTCCCTAGTCGGATTGGGATTGTCTGGAATAGATATAAAATTCTAGACAATACATTCATCTTAATTGTAGAAATTCTCCTAATCAATGATAATTGTAAATTTCCCCATTTTGCCAAATCTGTCGCAATCTGCTGTTTGAATTTAAGATAATTATCCTCTTTCAGTGTGCTACATTTTGGTGTAATGTATATCCTTAAATACTTAACCTTGTTTGTGACCTGTATTTCTAAAACTTCTTCCAACTCTTTCGTCTTGCTGACATATTCTTTGTTAATATCTTTGTTTTACCTTTATTTTCAAACCTGCTACTTTTCCATGTTCTTGTATTTTTTCTATTAATTTGGGTGCTGTTTCCAATGGGTCTTATAATATGAATACCAGGTCATCTGCAAAGGCTTGCAATTTATACTCTTCCTTTTTGATTTTCATTCCTTTTATTTCTTTGTCTTCTCTAATATTTTTATTCAACACTTCCAAAGTTAACACAAACAGCAGAGGCGACAGTGGACAACCTTGTCTTGTCCCTTTTCTTATATGTATAGATATAAGAATTAGTTTTCCATTTATCATAACCTTTACAGTTTGTTCATAGTATATCATTTCAATGGCTTCAATAAATTTTTTACCAAAGCCCATTTGAGTCAATTGAGATAAGGTGAATCGCCAACTCACATTATCAAAGGCTTTTTGTGCGTCTCAAAACATCAAGGCCATTTTCTTTTCAGGATACACCTCATAGTATTCCAGAGTATCCAAAATAATTCTCACATTGTCTTTGATTTGTCTCTTTGGCAGGAATCCATTTTGATCAATATAGATAAAATTATTTAAATATCTTTTTAATCTTTCTGCCAAAATTGAAGCAAAAATGTTATAGTCTGAATTTAATAGGGATATAGGTCTATAGCAGGGGTGGGCAAACTACGGCCCACGGGCCACATCCGGCCCGTTGGTCTGTCCAATCCGGCCCGCCTCTGAAAAAAAATAGCTGGGCGTGGCTATTGGCCTGCGCCGCGTGGCCCCCAAAGCTGCAGAACAGTGCGGAGCACTCTCGGGATAGGAAAGAAAAGAGCCTTGGCTGGGAGTTCGAAATCACCTTCGAGTGCGACCTCTCCAAAGGTGAGTCCCCGCCGATCCCCCTTTTTTTCCCGAGGCTTCCAGGCTTAAACTTTGCAAAGGCAAAGTTTGCAGGCAGAAGTGTCTTCCCGCCGAGGAGCCCAGTTCTGCCCGGTGGACAGGCAGGCTGCTTGGAGGAGGCGACCGGCGGCGCTCCGGGCTTCCCCTCCACCATGCGGCTCGGGGCCAGGTGCGAACACCCACGAGGAAAAGGAAGGCTCCTCGGCAGGAAGACGCTCCCACCTGCAAACTTTGCCTGTGCAAAGTTTAAACCTGGAAGCCTCGGAAACCTGAGCAACTTCCCAGCAACTTGCGGCTTCCTTTTCCTCGCGGGCGCTCGCGCCTGGCCCCGAGCCGCGTGGCGGAGAGCCTGGAGCGCCACCAGGTCACCTCCTCCAAGCAGCCCGCCTGCCGGGCAGAACGCTTCCCGCGGTGCTCCAGGCTTCCCCTTTTCCTCGCGGCTCGGGGCCAGGTGCGAGCACCCGCGAGAAAAATGGAAGCTGCAAGTTGCTGGGAAGTTGCTCGGGCTTCCGAGGCTTCCAGGCTTAAACTTTGCATGGGCAAAGTTTGCAGGCAAAAGCGTCTTCCTGCCAAGGAGCGGGAAGGGTTCCGCCCAGCGGGCGGGCGGGCTGTTTGGAGGAGGCGACCCGGTGGCGCTCCGGGCTTCCCCTCCGCCGCGCGGCTCGGGGCCAGGTGTGAGCACCCACTAGGAAAAAGGAAGGCTCCTCAGCAGGAAGACGCTCCCGCCTGCAAACTTTGCCTGTGCAAAGTTTAAGCCTGAAGCCTCGGAAACCCGAGCAACTTTCCAGCAACTTGCACCTTCCTTTTTCCTCGGTGCTCGCGCCTGGCCCCGAGCCGCGGCGGGGAAGCCCGGAGCGCCGCCAGGTCGCCTCCTCAAGCAGCCCACCCGCCTGCTGGGCTTACCCTCCGCCCGCGCAGCTCGGGGCCAGGCGCGAGCACCCGCAAGTTATAAGGAAGCCGAAAGTTGCTGGGAAGTTGCTCGGGTTTCTGGGGCTTCCAGGCTTAAACTTTGCAAAGGCAAAGTTTGCAGGCGGGAGCGTCTTCCCACCAAGCAGCGGGAAGGGTTCTGCCCGGCGGGCAGGTGGGCTACTTGGAGGAGGCGCTCCAGGCTTCCCCTCCACCACGCGGCTCGGGGCCAAGCGCAAGTGCCCGAGAGGAAAAAGCAAGCCGCAAGTTGGTGGGAAGTTGCTTGGGTGCTGGGAGCCGCCGTCGTGGTGAGCGGCTCGTCGGGCGCGTACGCGAGGAGGAGGGCTTTTAAAGTGCCACCCGAGCAGGACCGCCAAGCTGGGAAACGGGGCACCAAGGCAGGGCAAGGCTTCATCAGCAGCAGCCTAGCTTTAGGTGGGCTTGGATGCCCCTGAGCGCGGTTTGCTGTCTGTTCTCTCCTGGGACTCGCGTTTGGAAAGCGTGGAAAGTAGTAGCAGGAGCAGCCATGGTGTTACTTTTTCATATATATATATTATATATTATATATTATATATTATATATTATATTATATATTATATATTATATATTATATATTATATATTATATATTATATATTATATATTATATATTATATATTATATATATATAATATATATATAACATATATAAATATTATGAAGGGCCCATTATAAAATGATGACCCCTAAGGGTCATCATATTCTTATATATAATAATATTCTTATATATAATTTGCTGCATTTTATAATGGGCCCTTTATCATGGCCTTTTATAAAATTGGTTCGGCCCTCGAATGCAGATCTGATTTTCCATGTGGCCCTCGACAGAAATTAATTGCCCACCCCTGCACTAAGCAGATACCCAGGGACTGCTTAAAGCCCTTCACTCGTTCCCTCTGGGTCTTTTTCGAGCCTCCCCGAGCCTTCCTAAGGTCCATTGGCTTCCGCAGTCCCGCTCAGCTGGTGAGGTAGCAGCGTTTTTCAACCCCCCGGTCTTCGTCTGGGGAGGCAGCTGCTGTAGGCCAGTACTTGTTTTTTCTCAGGCCTGG
This sequence comes from Pseudonaja textilis, assembly GCF_049901715.1. Classification (NCBI taxonomy): domain Eukaryota; kingdom Metazoa; phylum Chordata; class Lepidosauria; order Squamata; family Elapidae; genus Pseudonaja; species Pseudonaja textilis. The sequence continues at coordinate 61,576,883 of NC_142008.1, forward strand.
CGTTCTTTTCGGCTAATTGAACTACCACTTGTGCCTTGCAACTGCTGCTCCCTCCTGGGGCATCCTCCCTTCGCTGGAGCAATTTTAAAGAATATTAATAAGAATAATAAATAAAACCGAAAGAGCAATAGGCTCAATTTTTCCATATATATTCATATTTGCTACATTACTGCATAATATCAGACTGGTATTAAAAAAAGAAAAAGAAAAAAAACAATTAATAAATAAATGAATAAATTCAACAAACCATAAAAAATCAACAAAATTTTTTCACCAAAAGGGGGGCATGAAACAACCGCTGTGATACCCGGCCTTGGTGCAGGTCGCAAAACCAGATGAGCCAACCGTCTCTTACTAATTCTAAACAATTTTTTTCCAGCATTTTTTCCAGATGGCAGATGACAATTCTTCACGTGGACCTTCTCTGAAGGCCAAGTCCAAAATGCATTACCTGTGCAGACAGGCACAGGAGACCTCCAAAGCCTCACAGAAGGATGCCCTCAGATGCCACAAGGCATTGGAGAGGGAAATAGATAGGCGGTCTAGAGAGTCATGCTCTGTGCCTCTGACCCTCCCTCCCGCCACTCCCTCTACCTCCACCCAACCCCCGTCCTCCTCCTTCGCCTGCTCAATCTTCGGGCTCGGTGCCTAGACAAGCTCCCGAAGCTACCTTCACCCCACTGCTTCTGGCTTGCACCAAGAGGAACCAGAGGAGGATCCCATGGTCGAAATCCCTGAGAAAATGAGATCCTGGATGGAGTTTGCCATCCGCCAGGGAATTGCGCAGGGTCTTCAGCAGATGGTCGGTCTGGCCCCTCAGCCTGCGACCCCTGAAGTCCAGTCTCCATCCGTCAGATCTCTCCCCAGATCGGATATTTCACATAGTCAGGTACTCTCTCAGAGGGAACTCCCTCTTTCCCATGGGGTAGAGGAGGAGGAGCAGGAACAAGATCAAGGGGACCCGATTCAATTCGGGGAGGAAGAGGACCTTGATTTGGGGTCCATGATCTATAGCAAACCCCTCTCGGGGGCGGACCCAATGGAGTGGGAGATGTCAGAGGATGAAGGCCTCACCCCTGACCAGCCCACCTTTGTAGGGTTGTTCAAACCATATGTTTTCAAATCCATCCTTTTCAAGGCCAAAAATATCTCCCGCCTGATCTCCCAACCTCCCCCTGAGCCCCTTCCCGCAGCCTTGTGGGGGGGCCCGATGACTCCATCTTTAGACAGCCGGTAGTAGAGACCGAGGTCATTCCGGTCCCACCTATCTTTTCCGATCTGGTCTCCAAACAACTGGCCTCTACAGGGGCGCCTCCAGCCCCCTCCAGTCCGGACAAACGGTTTTTCAACCTTGATCCTGACTTCTCTCTCCTGTTGGACACCCCTACGGTCGACGAGCCCATCGTGGGCTTGGCTTCTTCCTCAACCCCTAGCGATGCCCTAGAGGCCCTGAAACCAGAAGACAAGCGAGCCGAGCTGGCCTTGCGCCGGGCTCACCAATCTGATGCCTGGGCCATTAGATCGGCCATGGCCACATCTTTCTTCACCAGATCCTCAATCAGATGGCTCCGCCAGCTAAAGCAACATGTCCCCGCGTCCAATCTTAGGGCACACCAGGACATTGCAAAGCTCACGGCCGCGGCTGAATTCTCGGCCGACGCCACTTATCAGTCTGTGAAATTCTCCACCAGAGCCATATCATCGCAGGTCACAGCTCGCCGCTTGCTCTGGCTCCGCCACTGGCAACCGGACATTAAAAACAAGGTGAAATTGGCATCCACTCCCATTTCGGGAGGTAAATTATTTGGTTCGGTCCTTGATCCCTTGCTGGTCGAGAGTCGTAACAAGTGCAAATACCTCCCCTCTCTTTTTTGGAGGTCCGACCCCAGAGCCCCCCTGTCCTTTCGACGAGGATCCTTTCATTCCTCCTTCCAGACCTCCTTTACCCCCAGATACCAGAGATCTCCCTCCTATTGGCCCCCCCATCCCAAGATTGGGCTGAGTCCGCTGAGAGGTCCAGAAGGGGTGGCTCCTACAAAAGGCCCCTCCAGGGATCTGGGAGCAGACCCTTTCGGCGCTCCAGATAACTTAATGCACTCCCTCCCCATCGGTGGCCGCCTCAAGTACATTGCCAACTGATGGGAGGCCTCCACTTCCGATGCATGGGTCAGGGACACCATCCGTTTTGGCCTTGCCTTTGAGTTCCAGTCCCCCCCTCCCGACTTCTTCATGTCTTCCCCCCTCTCCAGAGACCCTGCCAAGCGGGCTCTCATGGAGGCCGCCATCAGTCACCTCCTCGACATAAAGGCTATTCAACCCGTCCCCGTTGCTCAATGTGGGCGGGGTTTCTAATCCCATCTGTTTGTAGTGCTAAAGTGCTCAGGGGGTTGGAGGGCGATCTTAGACTTAAAAAGACTGAATCGCTTCCTGTCTCCCCGCAAATTCAAAATGCACACGTTAAATCTATCCTTCTAGGAACCAGACGAGGGGACTGGCTCACTTCAATTGACCTTTCAGAGGTGTACTTGCACATTGCAATTCGGCCCTCTCACGACAAGTTTCTACATTTCTCCTATAACAAACAACACTTCCAGTACATCGCACTTTCCTTCGGACTGTCCTCCGCTCCCAGGGCCTTCACCAAGGTTCTGGCGGCCCTGGCAGCCCACCTGAGAACCCTCCCAGTCTGTCTCCACTGCAACCTGGATGACATCCTCATCCAGTCCCCCTCCAAAGATCAAGCAGAAAGAGACACCAGAATCACTCTCTCTGCCCTCCAGGACCACGGGTTCCTGATAAATTGGAAAAAAAGTCACCTTTCCCCTTCTACCCGGTTAACCCATCTGGGGGTGGTGATTGACACTGTTCAGGAGCTAGTCTTCCTGTCCCCGGAAAGACTCCTTAGCATTCAAAAATCCGTTAATCTTATTAGGCGTTCAAAAAAGGTTTCTTTGTTAGACTTGTCAAAATTGTTAGGCAAGATGGTTTCATGCATCTCTATTGTTCCCTGGGCCCGTTTTCATACCAGATCCCTTCAATGGTTCCTGCTCCCGTATCAGCGATCAGGAAGGAGCAACTCAAGGCTCCTGGTCAGAGTTCCTCCAAGAGTCCTTACGTCCCTCCTCTGGTGAACCAGACCGGCCATCAACAAGGGCCACTACTTCAAAGAGCCCAACAGACTGACCCTCACTACAGACACAAGCCTGTTCGGATGGGGTGCTCACGTCCACTCTCTCTCGTCCCAGGGCAGATGGTCGACAACAGAATGACTCTGCAGCATAAATTGGTTGGAGCTCCATGCCATTTATCTGGCACTTCACAGTTTCCTCCCTCAGGTACGCGAGTGACACGTCCTGGTCCTCACAGACAACGTGACGGCCAAAGCCCATATCAACAGACAGGGGGGCACCCAATCGATTCGGCTCATGAGAGAGGCCGAACGCCTTTGTCGATGGGCGGAAGCAAACCTGTCATCCATCAGGGCAGACCATATCTCGGGGGCACTAAACATCCAAGCGGATTGGCTCAGCAGAGCCACCCTAGACCAAGCGGAATGGCATCTCCACCCATCCCTATTCAGGAGGCGGCCTCAATCTTCGGCCTTCCCAAAGTGGACCTCTTTGCATCCCCCTCAATGCCCAGCTCCCAAGGTTCTTCTCCAGGTACCCCTCTCACGGGCGGAGAACCACAACGCCCTGCGTTGCTCCTGGCCCCCAGGGCTTCTTTACGCCTTCCCCCGGCCCTTATCCCCAGGGTCATCCACAAGCTAATCCTGGAGCAAGCGGAGGTTCTTCTGGTTGCCCCTATTGGCCCAGACGTCCGTGGTTCGCGGACCTCCGCAACTTCTCAGTGCCCCCGGAGGATCCCCCAACAAGATTTCCCTGTCTCAGGGCCCACTTTCACATCCGAAACCCCAATGGCTCCAATTAGCCGTCTGGAGGTTGAGCGGGACCACTTAAGGAGGGAGAAGTTCTCCAGCCAGGTCATAGACACCATTCTGGCAGCCAGACGGCCTTCGACCACATGAATATACAACGCCACGTGGGTCGCCTTTTGTAATTGGTCCCACAAACTCCAGATCAATCCCCTCTCTCCCTCCATTGCACAAGTCCTGGATTTCCTCCAAGAGGGCCTTAACAAGGGATTGTCCCCTAACACTTTAAGACGGCAGGTCGCGGCCCTGGCAACCGTTATTTCCACCAGTAGCGGGGGTTCCCTCTCCCACCACCCCAGTATCCGGGCCTTTTTTAAAGGAGCTTCCAACCTGCGCCCCCCAGCTGTCCACCGCTATCCCACCTGGGACCTCAATAAAGTTCTCGTTTCACTCACCAAGCTCCCTTCGAACCCATCAGGGAGGCCTCCCTTCAGTTCCTGACGCTCAAAACTGTATTTCTCGTTGCTATCACATCTGCTCACCAGATTTCAGAGATAGCAGCCCTGTCTATCAGAAAAGATTTATGCGTGTTCCATTCCGATAGGGTCGTTCTCCGGCCCGACCCCACCTTCTTACCCAGGATTAACTCAGCTTTTCACAGAGCGCAGGAGCTTATCCTCCCGAACTTCTGCCCTAGACCTTCTCGGGAAAGGGAGAGACAGTGGCACACCCTTGATGTGAGGCGCGCCCTGAGGATCTACATCAGGCGCACCCAGCCCTTCCGGAAGTCAGAGGCATTATTTCTGTCATTCCAACCCAAGTCGCTCGGTCACAAAGTGTCACCTGCCACTATTGGCCGCTGGATCAGGGCCGCTATCTCAAAAGCATACCAGACACAGACCCTACCTATCCCCCCCGGCATAACTGCGCACTCCACCAGGAGCGCGGCTACCTCGGCCGCATGGGCCATGCAAGCTTCAATAACCGACATCTGCCGGGCTGCCACTGGGCATCCCCGTCCCCTTTCATCAGGCATTACAAAATCGATGTTTTCGCCTCGGCTGAGGCCTCTTTTGGCAGGCGGGTCCTACAACGGGTCCTTGAGGATCCAGAGGAGATTCCGAACCAGATGGGATCCCTCCCGTAGGACTCGCCAAGCTTTGGTATGTCCCACTCTGGATGCTTGCAGCAGCTCTATGGAGAAGGGGCATTGGTTCTTACCTGATACGCTTCTTCTCGTAGAGCTGCGTAGAGCATCCAGCCCCACCCCTTTATTTCCGTCTGGTGGGGAATCTTGTTTCGGCCAATGGAGTAGTTGTTAGTTAGGATGAGAATAAGGTCTTTCCTTCTCGTCTTCGCAAAACTGGGGAACGCTACGAGGGACCACGTGATGGGGAGGAGCATTCCTCAATTCAAGCTCAGCCTGTGAGAGCCGAGACTGGAGCACCTCCCACTCTGGATGCTCTACGCAGCTCTACGAGAAGAAGCGTATCAGGTAAGAACCAACGCCCCTTCTCTCCATGTTTTGGGTATTCTTTTCTTTAACATAACTTCGTTCATAACTTCTAATAGGTGAAGATTCAGTATTTTCTGGAAAGTCTTGTAAAATTCCACTGGTAAGCCATCTGGACCTGGTGCTTTCCCAACATTCTGGTTTTTTAAGGCTTCTGTTAATTCCATCATTGTTATATTTCCTTCTAGCATTGTTTCAATATCTTTAGGTATCTGAGGTAAATTCGCTTTCTGTAAATATTGCTTAACTTTTTCTTCTTGAATATTCTCTTGAAAATACAATTTTCCATAGTAATCTTGTATATTTTTTTCCTTCTCATTTCCATAGCAAACATGTCCTTCTTCATTTATTACTTGGCTAATCCTTCTTGATTCTCTATCCTTTCTCAGTTTATAAGCTAGCCATCTGCCTGGTTTATTTGCATCTTCAAAGTAATTCTGTTTAGCATTTTTAATTTTTTGTGCTGGTTCCTCTTTTTCCATTAGTCCCATTTTATGTTTAATTATATCCATTTTATTTTTAATGTCTTTTTTTGTGGGGACTTCTGTAGATCTTTTTCCAATCTTTTATAATCATCCTCCAATGTTTTGAAAGTCTTTTTCTGTTTTATATTTCTGTTCCTTGTATAGTCTATTATCAAGCCTCTTGTGTAGGCCTTCATCGTGTCCCAGAGATTCTGTAAAGATGTATCCTCTTTTCTATTTTCTTTTAAAAAGAAAGCAAGTTCTTTCTCTATTTTCTGTTTAAAGTCTTTTTCTTTTAATATCGTATTATTTAAGGTCCATCTAGATCTCCTCTTATATCCTTTCCAAATAACTGTCACTGGATTATGTTTCCATTTCAATCTCTCATATGTTGGTCAGTAATTCTGCTGGCATCCATATCATATCTATTCTAGACCATGATGCATGTCTGTTTGAGTAAAAAGTGTATTGCTTATTTTCCACATTTCTCTCTCTCTATGCATCTTTTAAGTTAAATTCTTCAGTTATTCAAAAGAAAGATTTTGGTAGTATCTTTCTAGCTTTCTTTGTTGATTTCTATGTTTTATAGTCCAACCGATCATTAACTATTCCATTAAGATCCCCCATCATACAAATATTAGCATAGTCCAATTCAATTATTTTCATATGTAGTTTCCTATAAAATTCTTCTTGGCTACCATTCAGAGCATAGATTGCAATTAAAAGTGTTTTAACATTATTGTCCATTATTTCCGCCATCAAAATCCTTCCATCGTCATCTGTGTAAATTAATTCTGCCAAAATTGTATCTTTAATATATAAAACCACACCTTTTTTTTTAGTTTGGGCCAGCAACGTAAATAATTTCCCTATTTTTTTGTTTCAATATATATTCATGTTGTTTTTTGATATGTACTTCTTGTAGGCAAATTATATCCAATTTTAATTTCTCTAATTTGTGAAATATTTTCCTTCTTTTAGTAGCCAAATTAAGTCCATTTATGTTAATCATAATCAATTTTCTTTCCTCCATGTTAAGCTTTGTGAGGGGGTATTATTGGTCTAGTAGGTCTTAATTCTCATTGCTCTCTGGGTACACCACCTACTGTATCTTCTTTTTATTTTTCAATTGCTGCTATACACTCCTCTTGAAATTCAATTAATGACTCTTCTTTTCTTGCTTCTTCCTCCTTTCCTCTGAAATATTATCGATAGAATAGCTCAGCTTTTGCAACTGTGTCAATTCTGTAACTCTTTGGTCAGAAATAGATATTTTCTTCTCATCTCTTTTCCTCTTCTTGGTACCTGTTTCAGCACCACAATTTCTTTATCTTTATACTTTGAAGTTTTTCTTCTTGCCACTTGCAGTATCTGTGTCTTGATAATCTTTTTAATGAATCTGATATGAATTTCTCTTGGTAGTCTGTTTCTCATTACGTATCTTGTATAGACATGGAACACTTCATCCATCCCATCCATGATCTTCTCTTTGGTTATCTCTAATGCTTCTGCTAGTATTTCTGTCATTATTTCAGCAAGATTTTCACCTTTTCCTTCTTCTACATTTTGAAATCTTAAGTAGAATTCTGATCTATCAATTTCCCATCCTAATGGTTCACACCTGCCCTTCTCAACATTGCTCAATTGAGTATCAATATCTCCAATTTTCTTGTCCCTTTGTGTATCTTCTTCAATCTTTTAAAATCTATCTTCATATTTCATCATCATCAGTTGAATATTTTCTACTTTCTCATCTGTCTTTTCAGTTCTTTGCTCAATATTCTCCATTCTCTTTTCAATCTTCTGAATTCCTTGCATAATCATCTGTAATGTCACTTCCTTCTCTTTCTCCTGTTGTAAGATTGTCTGTATTGACCATTGTCCTCCAGATGGTGAAGAGGCTATTGGTATTGAGGAAGCTGGGGCTGTTGTCTTTCTGCTCATCTTGTAGTGCTTACCTGTAAAGAAAGAAAGAAAGAGAAAAGAGAAAAGGAAAAAGGAAAAAAAAGGAGTGCAGGCAGGCAATTGCCATTCCAAAAAATAAAAAGGGAAAAAGAAAAATCTTCAGGCACTTATGTACTTTAATCCAAGTATTTCTCTTAATAAAAGAGAGAAAAGGAAGAGGACAAAAAAAGTAAAAAATTTACATTCTAGTTTCTGGAATAGGATGTTGAAATCCAAATATAAAAATCCAGCTTGGTGGGGGGAGTAAAAAAGGAGATGAAAAATAACCTAAAGTTAAGCCAGCCACTGCCACTGAGTATCCAAGGCTCTTTAATAAATCAACTTAAAGTTTCTAGTTCCAGTATTTTCAAGGTCACTTCAATCTTCTTTCTTTCAACTTCAACTTGAAGCTCTAATTATTTATAGTTTCACAGATGGGCACCTGCATAAACAATCTGCCATACTAATCTCACTATCTTTTCCAACTGAAAGAGAAACAACCACAAGAAGAGGATTTGTTTTCAACTGCCTATACTGTTAGGAAATGTTTTTCTTATGAGGCTAGGCACCTGTTCAGCGGGTGGGAGGTTTAAATTGGGTTGTGTGCGATGGGTTTTTGCTTGAACTCTTTATGGCTGAGGTCACAACCCCCATTTTATGTACCACCATGAAGGATTTTCCCTTGGCTGTTTGTGTCAGACCCATGGATGGCACAGAGTTGCCACTGGCTTTTTTGTCAATTGAGGGACTATCAGCTCTGAATCTGCGGGTCTGGGGGTCATTGCATGACATTGCCTGGTGGGCCACAAATTCTTTGAGAAGGGTAAAGGGAGGTACTTTGTTTCGACCATTGGCCCTGAAGGCCTCAGACAACTAGATCCATTGTTCAATTAACATTTGAGGTAGTTTTTGAACGATTTTGCTTTGTATATCGAATTGGTTAAGACAAGCAAGTCCCGGCAAGTCAGGATCCCGTTGTGCCACTCTCAGCTGTATAAGTATGTTAGAGAAGTCCCTGAACTGGCTAGGCTCATTGAGACTGATTTTAGGAAAGCTGTTGAGGCAATCCCAAGAGATAGGATTCCATTTCTGTGGGAGTGCCGTACTCTTCATCGAGTCTCTTCCATGTTAACCGAAGTGCAGCATCTGGATCTGTTAAGTGTGATCCATAAATATCTTTCACTGCTGCTGCAGACCGGAGTCCCAGCCAAGCTATCAAGTGTACAAGGACTTCATTGGGCTGCAGGCGTGCAGCCTGAATGTTGCGCATGAAAATACTCTTCCATAGAAGATATCTTTTGCCTGGCTCATCAGAAAATTTGTACACACTGTTAGGAAATCTAGCTTTCCTCTCTTTAAAGCCAATTCTCTCCAGAATGCTGGATCATCTGCTGAGGTGGCATTGGGGTTGTAGGTAAGGTGCACTGGCACAATGGTGTCTCCCTTTGGATTATCATAGACCTGGTCTGGGTTGTGTCTCAGCGACAGCTCATAGTCTTTTTCCCTGTACTTCCTGAGGAGGTTGTCCTGCCATGCCATATATGATGATTTTGCTTCACAGTGCTGGGCAGGCTGACTGCGGTTATCTTGTTATACCTCTGAGCTCGAATTGTGTCGAGGTTGTGGCAGGAACTCCACTGCCTTTGGGTTGAGCTTAGGAGTTGCCGTTTGATGTATGGCTCCTTGCTGAGAAATCTTCGCTGTTACTGGTGGGCTAATTTGCTTGCCCTGTAGGTCTTGAGATATTGGGGTAGGTTTTCTGATTTTGGGAATAGAATCTCGAGTTTTAGGTCTTACAACATCAGTTTTGTGACTGGTGTTTAGAGTCTGTGGTTGAGATTCACCCCTTCGATCCTGTGGTCTTGGGCTGACTGCTGACTAACTGTGCCGGTTCCGCCTCCCATGCTGTAGCAAGTACTGCTCATTCACATAGGCCTTGACACATTAATCTGGGCTCTCACTTCCCAATTCTGAAAGGTTGAAGTTGAGAAAGGCGTCATCGGCTACTTTCCGTAATGCTGTGGCCTATGTGCTCTTTGTTGCTGTCTCCCTTTGTCGTACAAGCAACTCCAATTTGGCTTGAGCTTTGGCCATTTCTGCCTGTTGGCTGGCCTGAGCTTTGGCCATTTCTTCTACTTGAGCTGCTACTGCCTCCTTCTGTTGTGTTACCTCCTCTGTTGCCTGTAGATCTGTGTCTGCTACTGCAGATTCTATTTGAGCTTCTGCAGCTTGTTCGGCATAACTCGCTGCTTTAGATGTGTTGCTGTAATGGGAGGATGCTCTGGAAGGATGGGAAGAGCTAGCAACAGAGAATTGCTGTGAGATGCTGGAATGTGCTTGAGATCTAGCTGGCTTGGGATGGAGGGAGGAAGCTTTCTTAGAATAGTGGAAGGAGGCCACACGTGATTGAGGGGCTATGTCGGATGTGGCCTTCTCCTTCGAAATTTCTTCCATCTGTAGCATGCCATGGAGCACTGCCTGGAGGGAGTCTTTGCCTCTCTGAACGTAGTCCTCATGTTCCTTGTTTAACTCATTGAAGCATTGTATGTGCTCTTGGAATTTGAATCACCCAGCTTCAACTGGATGGATTTGTGGTTACCTTCACTGTCTCTCCACCGTGCGAGAAGACGATCTATGTCGGTCTCCAATGAGAGTATGCTGTCGAAAGACAACTCACGTACGGGGGCATTGCAGATCTTCACCAGCTCTGACCATGAGTCTGCATGGTCTGTCAATACTGCCTGTGCCAATCCTCCCTCAAGCATGACTCCATGGGCTCGGTAAGCTTCCTATGCTGTCTGAGGTCGTAGGCTTTCTGAGGTATCGTAGCCTCTTCAGAATTTTGGACACTCGATTCTAGGTTTGGGGAACCAAGGTCTGCGTTTACATCGAGGGTGGGTAAAGTGTTCGAGTCCACTCGAGTGCATCATAGACACCTGTCATGGCTGAAGTTGCTGCCATGCTTTAAATTGGCAAAGGGTGAATTTTGGAAAATTTTGCAGTTTTCCATGCAACTCCCTTTTTTCCATGAAGGTGTGCTGCAAGAGGGTAGCTGAATTTAGGAGACTCCATTGAAATTCACTGGTTGGCCACTGGAGGGTGCACTGCAACATCTGGAAGACGTTGGTGCAGTACACAGGTTGGCCTGCTGAGTACTTGACCCTTGGGTTGCATTGCAAGGTGTTGCTGAATTTAGGAGACTCCATTAAAATTCACTGGTTGGCCACTAGAGGGAGAATTGCAAGGTCTGGAAGATGCTGGTGCAGTACACAGGTTGGCCCATTGAGTGTTTTGTACTTTGTAATTCCCTTGGGTTACATTGCAAGGGGTTGCTGAATTTAGGACATTCCTGTAAAATTCACTACTTGACCATAGATGGTGCTGCAAGTGGGTAGCTGAATTTAGGACTCTTGTGCTGCATTGCAAGAGTTTGCTGAATTTAGGAATCTCCTTTGAAATTCATTACTTGACCACAATGTGGTGCTGCGAGCTGGTAGCTGAATTTAGGAAATTCCTGTAAAATTCATTACTTGACCACGAGGGGCGCTGTGAGCTGGTTGCTGAATTGCAGGCAGTTATGCTATGAAGAATAGTCATCAAAGGATGTTATGATTTATTCTAATGTTTGGGGCAAACTATGATCAGGTGATTTCCTTTTGTTGAGTAATGTAGGCTGGTATCTTTTGGCTTGAGATTGGCTCTAATTCCAGTAAAAGGAAAAACTTCTTCAGAAGTTTTTCAGCAAAGATAAAACGACAAGCTGTGTGTAGATTTCCTCTTGGGGCAGGGGGTGTTATGGACATGGCTCGTCCTAAAGAATTTATGACTCTGTTGCCTGGAGACCACATCATAAACTGGATCAAGGTGGACCTCTTTATGGTTGTCTTTCCTCCAAGGCACAAGCAGTGAGGAATCAAAAGCAACTCCAGAGCTAGAGATAATGCAGTTTCTTTGTTTTTTAGGACACAAGAAAGGATTACTCAGTCTCTTTCAACTGCATTTTGTAAAGGGTCTGAAGACAATAACTAGAGGGCTCGCAGGGAGAGATGGAGAAGATACCGCTTGTTTGTCTCTAGCAAATGGGGGAATTTCTGGCCCCTCCTAGTAATTCAAACAGGCTTTATAACTTCAGTTGCTCAGAGAGAGAGAGAGAGAATTCAGGGTTTAAATCCTCCTTCTTTACTTTCCTAGGACATCAGATTAAAGACTTTTTCACTCTTCCTCAGGCAGTCTGATTAACTCATGAATTCACTTTGGGAATTCAGAATAATGCATATACTTTGGGAGTTCCGATTTCAGTATAATTTCACTCTTCATAGGAATTCAGATAACACATATAATTTTACTGTTCTGTCTTTTAATTACTGGCTGAATATAAAGACAGACAGGCAAATTCTACAAAGGCTTCTGTACAAAGTTTCTTTATTGGATCACAAGGTATTCTCAAGGTGTAACTCACAGTTATGTCGAGATTCATCTAATGTCCAATTCTTTGCATAGCTGACTTCATAGTGTAAAATTATAGTGATCTACATCCCATAACGATGGAGCAAAGGGTGAGACACCAGCACGGTGCTGGGGTCCAAGCAAGAATAAACCCAACCCAACCAAGGGTAAACTCGGTGACCAATCAGGATTACAGATGTGGCCAAATGACATGAACTACATTTCCCATGATGCATTAACTACATTTGCCATAAGGCATTCCCTTAAGGGGACGGCTCCCAATTCCTTCTTAACTATCCCAATTCCCAATTAACTATATACTGTCTGGATAGCACAACAACGGTGACCTGATTAGAAGTTAGAACAGAAGTAGAAATAAGAAATAGGGGAAATATTAGCAGATGTAATTTTTTATAATAGAATATAAATAATAGTTCGATGGAAAAGATTAGAGGGTGAAATATAGTATTACCAAGTATGCTTATAACATAATTGGCATTGAAATGGAACATTGAAATATTGAATAACTACTTTAAGAAACCATGAATGTTAATACTAGGATTATATAAGTTTGATTAATATAACTATTATGATTATCATTATTGATGTTTGTATGAAAATGAATTATATACCCGGGGCCACAGTGTTCATGGATTGATATTGATGTATATTTAAAAATAAAAATCTAATAAATCATTAAAAAAATCCTGCCATTCAGCCCCCATCTGAGAAAAGGTTTGCCCAATCATGGTATAAAGGAAGCATACTCACATAAATTTAAATGTGTAGGGTTCTTTTGGCAGTAATATGCAGGTAGTTTGCCATTGCCACTCCAGTTTTATAATTCATATTTGGGATTTCTTGGTGGTTTACATCCAAGAAGTAACCCGATCTGACTTCGCAATTCAAGATTGGCTTAATTAGTGTAGGTGTTGCCATTTAGCTGGATATTTATCCTTATAACTTTTTTGGTGGGGGAACCCAACCACTAACAAAATTTAAAGTGTTTCCTCTTTTTCTTTAGGCCTGTGCCCATCGCTGGAAAAATGTCTACTATGAAACTGAGTACATCCTTCCTCATGGTTTTTGCAATATCATCCCTCCCAACCTTGGGTTGAATGGTAAAAAATTAATGCCTTGCTATGAAGGTAAGGAGGCATATTTATTTTTGCTTATCTGTGCTAGTACTTGTGATTTATTTCCTTGTTACATTCCTCCTATTAATTATAGTTGTGGCAGTAAATGCATTTAAAATGCTATCATTATCCTGTAAATTAAATTATGACTGAACTACTGTCCTGATATAATATAAAAATAGAGGGCAATTTTAGTTTACTTGTGCTTTCCAGATATGTTAGTAATATATAATTGTAATTCCAAGAACATCTGGAGGCATTCAGATGAGGAAGGCTGATCATGAGAGATACTTTTGGTAGTTGTTTTGAATGCTACGGGCTGTGAAACAAGTCCATGCCCTCTCAGTGAAGAACTGCATACTAAACAGCTGCAGGCTTTTTCAGTTGTGTCTGAAATCCTTCCCATTCAATTCTGTATACAAAACCAGCTTATGCTTTATCATCAGAGAACTGCAGTCGAACCATAAGTTCTTTCTTTGGTTCTATTCATTCCCTTCCTCTTCTTCTGTTTCTCCTCATTTCCCTTGCCAGCTTGATCTCCCTGGGCCACACTATACATTTTATCAGGATTCTTGTCTTTTGCTTTTTGAATATTACTTATTTACAGATTAACGGAGTTGGAAGAAACCTTGTGGGTCATTTAGCCCAATCCCCTGCCCAAGCAGGAGACTTTACACCATTTCTGACAAATAGCAGTCCAATGTCTTCTTAAAAGTCTAAAGTGATGAAGCTTCCACAACTTCTTCAGGCAAACTATATCATTGGTTGTTTGTTCTCACTGTCAGAAAATTTCTCCTTATTTCCAGGTTGAATCTCTTCTTGTTCAGTTTTGATCCATTATTCCTTATCTGGCCTTCAGATGTTTTGGAAAATAACTTGATCCTCTCCTCTCTGTGGCAGTCCCTCAAATATTGGAACACTGCTATCATGTTTCCACGGTCCTTCTCTTTACTAGACTAACCATGCCCAGTTTCTGTAACCCTCCTTCATATGTTTTAGTCTCCAGTACCCTAATCATCCTGGTTTGTCTTCTCTGCAATTTTTCTAGAGTCTCAAAATCTTTTTTATAGTGTGGTGACCCAAACTGGATGCAAGTATGATTTTGAGAGGACCTTCTGGTTCTGGGGGGATCTGGGAAGCACAGCATGCCAGGAGGAGGCTCTATGGCAAGGGGCAGGTTTTCTTGTTGGCTCCACAATTGATAGGGCTTATGACAAGTAGAGGAAAAAGATGCTGCGCTAGGAGGAGACTCTATGGTGGGGGAACCAGATTTCTGGTCAGCTCCAGAATTGAACAGGGGGCTTCCAGTTAGGACTTTTGTGACTCTTTGAATATTTAAGGTTGCCAACCCCTGTTCTAGGGTGTTAGCTATTCCTGCCAGCTTAGTATTGTCATCTACAAATTTGGTAAGTTCCCCTTCTATTCCCTCATCTAAATCATATATGAAGATATTGAAGAGTACTGGGCCTAAGACAGGACCTTGTAGTACCCTACTGCTTACTTCCCTCTATGTAGACTTAGACCTATTGAAGACTAACTCATTGAATATGGTTTGTCAGCCAGTTGCGAATCCATCTGGTTGTGCTGCTATCTATCCCACTTTTTTCTAGTTTACTGTCTAATTAATGTAATATACCTTGCTGGTAACATACTAACAAAAGAATAATCATTTGTACTCCATCTTATCAATTGTATTTTTAATGAAATTTATGTGTAGCCCATCTCATGGTTCTAAGTGACTCTTGACTCTTGCATTATGTACTTCATAATGCAAGATACCTAATAGGTTATATAAGGAAGATGGGTGTCTGCTAAATTAACAAATTAGAAAAATATTCTGGAATATACTTTCTGGGATATTTGGATTGTTAAGTATGTTTTATTTTCTTCCTTTTGGGGGAAGTTAAAAATTGAAGAGAACATTGAAATGAATTGATTCCTCCCAGTCTCCTGAGTGTCAAGACATAAGTCTAGTTTGGAAAAAAAAGATATCTATTATAGACTGGATTGCATTAACTCTAACTGTTGTTTGTTTGGATTTAGCTTATCCTGATGTATATATCCTATCGTCATGCTCATGTAATTTATGGCATAGTGTGATGTATAACTCCTTTTGAACAGCATTTAACAAATCATGATTTAGTGCAACAGGAAAAATCGCTCCCCCCACAAATGTCTTCATCATTTCTTCTTTTCCTATGTAGTCAGAGCTGGAGGTCCTATGAAAAAAATCTTGTTCCTTATGACAGGAAATAAAACTGATATCTGTTTTTTGATAGATAGCTTAGGTGTGATTATATCTTTAATGCGATGTGATTTTCCAGTGATTGCTTCTTGTCCAAATCCAGAATGTGATCTGAGACAGTGATGAAATAAAAGGCTTCAGATTTTTTTTTGGCAAGAACTGAGTTATATTGGATTTTGCAATTGGTAATTGATGTCACACATTACATCAATCATAAATTAACCTTTTTTTCTTTAAACATGCCAGTTAGTTAAACTAGAAAAGGTGGGGGGGGGCAGAAACCCTTTGCTTGGAATTTGTAACCTTTTATATTTTTGATCATTAGCAAACTGTTCACAGATAACTGTTTGAAATATAATTGTCTGCTTTTAGTTCCATGTTTGAAGCCATGAATTCAAGTCATCTTTAATAAAACTAAAGAAGCTATAAAATCCTCCCACTTGGAAGATTCTCTTGATTCGTATTTTCTTTCTTTTTTACTGGATGCATTTTAAGGGTTATACAATATAAACTGGTATTACAAATGCAATTTCAGAGATAGAGGCAAGCACAAATATGTATGGATGTGCCCATGATTGGTATGCAGTGGGATGTTGTTGTTGCTATTGTTTGAGAAGAATAACCCAGTAACTCACTTTTAATTTGAAAAGGTATTAGCCAGAAATATGTATAAAAATAGTACTGTGTTGATTCAAGATCTTTCAAGCAGTGGGTGGAAAATTGACACATTTGGCTTGGCTAGCATGCAATTTATTGTGCTGGAATCTGAATAGAAAATTAGGGACTAGGCATGTGTCTCAATTGCCAAACTGTCCCATCACGTAGAATGATCAAATTTGCTTTGGGAGAATACAATAACATTTAGCTTTCAGTTGTGTAATTAGCTGTAACTTCTACAGAGATGGATATAATAAATTGCTCAGAAGGAGTTGTATTTTAAATTAAATAGATTCTGCCTTCCTATGATAATCCCTTTTCATCTAGAATAGAATAGAATAGAATAGAAAGCATTAGAGAGCAGCCAAGGCAGCTGTCATCATCGCCACCTTGAATACTTTGAGAAAGTAGCTGTCAGTTCCTTGATCTAGAGACTGCAGTTAAAGAAATGCAGACATTGAGAGTGGAATAAAACTGCAAAGAACCATGAGTTCTTATGTTCAGTATTTATTGACTATTCATTCAACACTGCATTCATTCAACACTACAGCATTCCTAATGGTTCTATCTTCTGTTAAGATTTCTGAAATGGGGAGCCTACTATAGACATTTCTCAGGGAATTTTTTTCTTTTCTCCATCAGAGTTAATTATTAGAATGATCTAATTTTATGCATATACCTCTATCAATTAGCATAGAGGTGTATACATAAATTTGCATCATATAGAATCCAAATATAAGATATTTGATTTGATTTGCATCCAAACATGGTGAAGAAGGAAACTTTCCGTAGGAAACATTCCTATCTTTTAAATTCAGCTGCATTATCTGATGGAGATGCATAAATATAGACATTGTAATTTGTAAATTACAACTAATGGCTTTGTATATTATATGAGCTATTAGTTGTGGTTCATTCAACAAACCAAGCAAATTTTGGCTGAATGCAATGCACAAGGCTAGCTACAGTGCTTTTTAAAATCTTTGAACTATCTAAATAGCATCAGAGTTCATTTAAATGATGCATAAAATGATGAGAATAATCAAGTGAGCTAGAACTACTCCCATGTTCATTGCTGTCCTTCTGTTGGAAGAAAATAGTTGCAAAATCATTTAGAATCTTAATTTTACAGTTCTTTTTAGTAGCTACTTAAGAGGATAGGAAGGTGTATGGGTATTTGTTCCCACACTCCATAATTGCAGATATCATTTATTTATGTCTTGATTGCATGTATATCAGTGGCATATTTAATGTTCCCTTTTTCTTCTTCTCCTTCAAACAGCCTTTCATGATAGGTTGGACTGAGAGGAAGTAAGCAATGACTGAGTAAAAACTTGGTTGTCTGGTTCAATACCTTTCCCATTACAACATACTGGCATTCTCATTTGAATGCCTAAATAAGCTTTGTAAGGTATTTAGTATGTCTGGCTTAACTGTATTAAAATCTGTACGTTTTACATATGGTGATAGGAGACAGAAACTTTCAACATTTAGGTTTCATGATCACATTATTTAATGTTTATGACAAATGTAACCATAGAGTAACATAGTTAACCATCTGTTAACTGCATCTTAAAAGGATTTATCCAAATGTTGTGAGAGAGAGAGAAACAATTGAAAAGATTATTTGCAGCTTTCTGCCTTCAGAGACACAATTTCAGGGATATCTTGGTTTATGAAAAGTTGGCTTATACATGTTAAACTGTTTAGGTTTGTAGATTTTAGGAGAATAAATATGTCTTTCTTTTTCTAATATATTATCCAATTTAAAGAAGTACTGACAGTCCATTCACTGTTTTTTTTTCCTTTTGAACCGTGAGTTTCTGAATTGAGATTTATTATTCTTATGGTCTGTCCAACCTAAAGGAATACATTGAGTTTCCCATAGGACAATTTGCCAAGTAACTTTCTGTTCATTCCTTGAAATTTAGCAGTGGGTTGATGGTTAGTTTCAGAGAGTTACTAGGCTATATGGTGGCTGTTTTCAGAAACCAAAGCACTGACATTTCTCTGAAGTCATACATATCCTTGGGAGCTTATTTCAAGAAGCAGGAAGTGGGATTCCCCCATTATTTGGAGGATTTGAAAATTAATTCCAGAAGCTGTTCAGACCAATTTAAACCTCTGGTTGAGACTGTGAGCAATAAAACATGAGATTGTTAGGATGCATCTAAGTTTCATGTTGTTTGACATATTTTCATTTTATTCAAATAAAGATTGTTATTATAATACCATGAAAGTAGGAGAAATAACTGAAAAGATTATTTACAGCTTTCTATCTTTGAAGATATACAATTCCTAGGTTATCTTGGTTTATTGTGTTCTCTATTACTGGTAGAAAATAGCTTTGGGAACCATTGTGCTGAAAGAACAGATATGAGAACTAGCTTTGTTACCTCGGTGATGGCTGAATAGTGCTATAAGGTACAAATGGCAAGTAACCTTAGTTAAAAAAAAAATGGCAGCCAAGCTTTCTTGGCTGTGATTTGCACATAAGCCTCAAAGGCTATGACCAACTCTTTAATCATGGTTGACCAGCCAGTATAAGTGTATATATCTCACTAGGCCAAAGTAAGCAAACATGAATTGCTTTAGACAATCGGTAAATCCATTTATAAGCTTTTTGCATCTGAGTCTAGTTCCATGTAATGGGCATATTATAGTTACTCTGAGTGCAGGGGTGGAATTCAACATTTTTAACAACTGGTTCTGTGGGCGTGGCTTAGGTGGTAGGTGTGGCTTGGTGGTCATGTGACTGGGTGGACATGGCTTGGTGGTCATGTTATTGGCTGCGTGTGGCCAACTCAATATCACTCACATCGAGGCATGTGTCTCCTCCCCTGGCCTCTCATGACTGTGGGGATGCTGCAACAGTCGTAAGTGTGAAAAATGGTCATAAGTCACTTTTTTCAGTGCCACTGTAACTTTAAATGGTCATTCCACACAAGCAAAGTACCAGAAAAGGAAGAGAAAAAAAACTCCAGAGATGTTCCTGAGACAGTAAGTCTAGTCCTGCCAAAAATGTAATAAGGGTTAACGGAGAGGCAGTTTCTGTAAGCAACACCAGAATGTTTACTTACAGGATTAGGCCAGTAATTTCTTCTAACAACTGATTCTTCGAACTGCTTAGAATGTTAACAACCGGTTCTATCAAATAGGTGCAAACTGGTAGAATCCCACCTCTGTCTGAGTGATGTTCCTTAGTGAAACTGTTGTACATAACTTGAGCTCTGGAAGAGTTGGTTGAAGTTTCTTTTCTCCCCAGGCCTGATAAATCCCACAACTTCCTTGTATTTTTCTTTGTTCACTGGACTGTTGTTTAATATTAATAGAAGTATTAATATTATAAGATGCAATAATGGTAGCAATAATTTTGGTCATTCTCAACACAGTCAATATTCATGACATTGTAGGATCAAAGATAAGCCCACAAGTAAATTTTTATGCCTAAAAGCATATAGTCTAAAACAGGGGTGTCAAACTCAATTTTATTGCGGGCTGTGTGGACATGGCCAGCTTGACACCATTCACTGGATGTGGGCAACTGGGCAGGCATGGCCAACTGAGTGGGCATGGCCAGCTTGACCCCACTTCCCAAATTGCTGGCATGTTTCCTGTTCGCATTGGGTAGACCGGGCTGAAGCCATGCAGGCCAGCCCCTTACATTTTCCAGGACAGCCCTGGGGGCTGGACCTGACCACATTGTGGGATGGATTTGGCTTTGTGTTTGATACCCTGGTTCTAAAACATTATAGCAGAAAAAGACAAGTAGGAACTGAGGGAAGCAGGAAGAGCAGAGTTTTAATTTTAGACAATAAAGTTGTGGATATTTTAGCTTTAATTTTCATTAAGAACTGATTGAGGAGTATTCTTGCCAGCCTCCAATTGGCCTTGTAATTTTCAGTAAACAAATCATCAAGCTCCCTACCAGTTGTACTTCTGAATTTTTAGAGTTTTTTTACTTCCTCCTGTCATGAAACATAAAAATAAATGTTTTCCTCTGTGAATTGAGTTATTTGGTTTAACAACAGCCAAAGAAGCTTGAAGTTTACTAATGTCCCAGAATTTGCTCTGTGGTGCATCTCACTGTCTCAGTTTATGACAGCACTTATA
This sequence comes from Pseudonaja textilis, assembly GCF_049901715.1. NCBI lineage: Eukaryota > Metazoa > Chordata > Lepidosauria > Squamata > Elapidae > Pseudonaja > Pseudonaja textilis. The sequence goes on from NC_142008.1 coordinate 61,597,275, forward strand.
GAATAAAGAGAAGGGAAAGAGACCATTGAGTTGGGAATTACACATTTCTAGTGGAGATTGACAGGATTGCATTTATTTCTTCTAATCTCCTTATTTCTTTTTTCTACCTTAGAATATAAGAAAAAATATGGTGAAGAGCATGGCTCATGTCAGGCTGGAATAGCAGGTTTCTTCACAGAGGTGAGTGGTGCAGCATTGTGAGAAGGCTTCAGTATGGAACAAAAAGTTTGTTTGCCTTTAAAATTGATTAGTTATATACACATATTATATGCATACTTACCATCACATTATTCCCTTTCAGGATAAACAATGTAATATAGAGAGAGACGAAAGAACCCCATACTCTTTCAAGTAGCTTCTACATCTGCTTTCTTCATTCTCTTTTCCAGATTAAGCTATCCCCTTTTCTTAAGGCTTGTTCTTCCTGCTATCATCTGCTTTCACTCTTGTCTTATTTCTTTTTATTTTTATAATGTCCATTTTTCTCCCAATATCCACCTTGACATGTCAAAAAATGGCTTGTCCCAATTCAGTACCTAAAATAATCATTGATTCTTCACTAATTTTCTCAACTTTGTATTATAAAATCTAATTTCAGTCATGCTTTTATATTTATGTTAATTCCTTTTTCATGTACATGTATGAAAAGAAGGCATGTTTAAACCATGTACCTGAAACAAATCTTTCTCTAGACAAATATTCAGCAATCGACATTCATTTTTGAGTTCCCAAATGATACAATAGCTTTTTCTTTACTTTCTCATCTCATTCCTACCCATCCATTCCTGTCATATAATAGATTAATTATTTCCCCAGATTTCATTAATTTAGAATGTTGCACAATTTTTGAAGCAAAACCTATATATTTTTTGCATTAACACCATTCTCCAGCAACCCCACCCCCCATAAAACTATTGCCAGCTGTGGATTCGCACTTAAAAAAAACCTAATATAGCAATTTGTATGATTCCAAATATTATGTTCTATGACCAGTGGTGGGATTCAATTTCTTTTATTACAGGTTCTGTGGGTGTGGCTTGGTGGGCGTGGCTATGTGGTCATGTGACTGGGTGGGCATGGCTATGTGGTCATGTGACTGGGGGGCCAAAAGATAGAAACTGACTTTCTGGAGCAGGGGGTTGGACGAGATGACTTCCAGGTACCTTCCAGGCCTGGATTGCTGTGCTGTTTCAAAGCATCCTCTGAAGCTGCCTCTAGTGTCAAGGTTTGTGGTCCTTCCTTCTTCTCCTTTTTCCCTCCCTCCCTCCTTTCTTTCTTTTTTCTTTTTCTTTTTTCTCCCTTCCTACCCTTTCTTTCTCCCTTCCTACCCTTTCTTTCTCCCATTCCTCCCTCTTTCTTTCTTTTTTTCTTTCGCAGCACCCCCCTGTGCCCTGTTTTTGGCCTAGTGGGTCTCAGGGAAGCCTCCTGGGAGCAAAAACGGGGCACATGGGGGCTGCACAGCACCCTCCTACGTCCTGTTTTTGGCCTAGTGGGCCTCAGGGAAGCTGCGTGGGTGCTAAAAAAAGAAGCATTTTGAAGCAAGGTGGGGGATCAGCTGTGCCACGTTATTTAGTTAGAAAGCAAGAAATCCCACGATTTCCTACTTTCTAGCTGATCTAAATTGCACGGCACAGCTGATCATCACCCATCTGATCATCAGAAATACCAGTTAGGCAGAACCAGTAGCACTTTTTACTACCGGTTCAATTGAACGGGACCGAACTGGTAGAATACTAACACTGGTTCTGACATATATTTTAATTCTAACATTCATATTTTTATAGTTACTTTATTAAATTTCAGAATCAAATATTAAAATACAAATTTTATATTAAAGGAAAAGGGAATAACAAAGTTACAGTGACAAAAAAATAAATTTATAACAAAAATAACTTTTGATTTTTTTTTATTCCACAAATAATATTAATAAAACAACCTCTTTCTATATTTAAATAATACTAATCTTTAAAATCCACATTCTGATACCACTATTCCTACATTATTCTGCTCTTAATTCTAATCTCACACATAATAAATTGTCAAATGTAAATAAGCTTATTTATTTATTTATTTTATTTGTTTGTCAAATATGTACAAGGTAACAAGTATAGGTATCAACATAACACATGAACAAAGGAAGTGTATACAGATAAATGGGGGCAGTAAGAGAGGGATAGTAGGCACAGTGGTGTGCATACCCCCTTTAAGGACCTCTTAAGAATGGGGTGAGGTTCACGGTAAACTGAGATTGAAGCTCTTGAGGATTTGAGGCTGTAACAACGGAGTTGGATAGAGCATTCCAGGCTTTGACCACTCTGTTGCTGAAGTCATAACTTTCTACAATCGAGTTTGAAGCGGTTTACCTTGAGTTTGAATTGATTGTTTGCCAATATATTATTGTGGTTGAAGCTGCAGAAGTCATTGACAGGCAAAACATTGCAGCAGAAAATTTATTTTATTTTATTTTATTTATTTATTTTGTCAAACAATTATTAGATAACAGTTATAAGTATAAACATGGTTATAAATACATGAAATGGATACGAATAAGAAAAAAAAAGAAACAATAGGACAGGGATGGTAGGCACGTTTTGGTGCACTTATGCACGCCCCCTACAGACCTCTTAGGAAAGGGGTGAGGTCAATAGTACACAGTCTAATGTTGAAGATTTGGGGGTTTGGGGAAGAAACCACAGAATCAGGTAGAGTATTCCAGACATTGACTACTCTGTTGCTGAAGTCGTATTTCCTGCAATCAAATTTGGTGCAGTTTATCTTTAGCTTGTATCTATTTTGTGCTCTTGTGTTGTTTTGGTTGAAGCTGAAGTATTCATTGATAGGTAGGACATTGCAATATATAATTTTATGTACTATACTTAGATCAAACCGAAGGCAGCATAGTTCTAGGTTATCTAGGTCTAAAATTTCAAGTCTGGTGGTATAAGGTATTCTGCTATGAGTAGAGGAGTGGAGGACTCTTCTCATAAAATATTTCTGAACTTTCTCAATGGTGCTAATATCAGATACGTAATGTGGGTTACAGACTGATGAGCTGTATTCGAGTATTGGTCTAGCAAATGTTTTCTATGCTCTAGTTAGTAGTGTGATATTACCAGAGAAAAAGCTACGTAGGATTAGGTTAACAACTCTTAATGCCTTTTGGGCTATGTAGTTACAGTGGGCTCTAGCACTTAGATCATTTGAGATGAGTACTCCAAGGGCCTTGACAAAGTTTTTGTCATCAACAAGGTCTTGACTATTTTATTTCCTAATTTTTTTTGCCACTATGTAAGATAGAGCATTTATTTGTTGAGATTTGAAGTTGCCATTTGTTTGACCATTCTGACACATAGTCGAGGTCTTTTTGAAGGGTAGCAGCATTGTCAGTGGTGTTGAATAGCTTTACATCATCAGCAAAAAGAATGCAGTTGCTCTTAATATCATCACAGAGGTCATTAATATAGAGTATGAAGAGAGTTGATCCTAGAACACCACTGTTGACAGGTACAGAATTTGATAGGATGCTCCCAATTTTAACCATTTGTTGCCTATTTGACAGGAATGCTTCTATCCAGTTATGCAGGTATCCAGAGATACCATAAGACCTGAGTTTTAGGAGTAGTTTGTCGTGTACCACTGAATCAAAGGCTTTACAGAAGTCTATGTAAATTGCATCAAGTTGTGTAGTCCTTATGATTTTACAGTGCAAGAGTTGCAGATTACAGGACAGTTTCCTTCTGAAACCAAACTGTTTGTTAGAGAGTATATTGTTTGTCTCTAAGTGGAGGATAATGGATTGGTTAATAATTGACTCCATGATTTTACAGGTGACGCAGCATAAAGAGATTGGTCTGTAATTTTCAACTAGGCTGGTGTCTCCCCTTTTGAGGATGGGAATTACTGTGGCTAGCGACCATAGATTTGACAAGGAGCTGGTCCTGAAAGATTTTTCAAAGATTATGCTTATAGGTTCGGCAATTATATAGTATAATTTTGTGTACTATGCTTAGATTGGACTTCAGGTGGCACCATTCTAGATTGTCCAAGCCCAAAATTTCAAGCCTGGAGGTATAGGGAATTCTATTGTGAGTAGAGGAGTAGAATACTTTTCTCGAGAAATACCTCTGAACCCATGTGTGTGTGTGTATAAAACAAAACAATATATCTATAGTCAACTTCAATCTAATTCTCAAATTACAAAGTCAAATGTTGATTTGTCTTGTCAGAAATTGTACAGTGGTCTGCAAGTCATAAAAAATGAAAAGTCATTCATGAAAAAAATGAAGTCAAATTATCATTCCATAATAGTTAGCTGCATTACTTTCAAACTCTGTTCTTTCAAGGTGGGTATATATTTTTCTTTCCAACTATGGATGTATAGGAACTTGCTGTCAATGTCATTTATAAAGTCCCATGTTTTTCTTTCCAACTGCTTTTCTGTCATTCCTAAAAGATCCATTTTCATAAATTTTCATCAATCATCATAAATATCTGATTCCAAAATTAACTTTTCTACAGCTCCACCTAATATGATGAAAGCATCTTCAGTTTGATTACATTTCCAATATTTGTTAAGATTCTCTTATATATCTTGTACAATTTATCTGGAGTGGAATACCATATATCATTTATAAAATATATATTCATTTACTCCCTCTCTGTAGGGCAGGGGTGTCAAACTCAATTTTATTGAGGGCCAGATCAGCACTGTGGTTGTCCTCTGTGGGCCAGGAGGGCATGGCTAGGGAAAGGAGTGTGGCCAGTGGAGCATGGCCCACTTGACGTAGCTTGTGTGGGTGGTGCCTGTGGATTTGGGAAGGAATCCAGGGGTCTCTGATGGGTGGGGTGGTGGGTGGGAGACTTGTCCTGCAGGATGAGGTAAGATGAGGCAGGAGGCAGGGTAGTTACAGCCAAAAACCTGTCGCTCGCCACCCTTTTTGTGCAGGGGGGAAAATGGTTTCCAGTTGTAGATGGAGCTTGCTGGCCCATCAGCTGGCACATGCTGTTGCTCCAGAGCTCGCTGGCAGCACCGAGATGCCTATCCAAGAAGCAAGTGGAGGTTATGGGAATGAACATGATGCAGACTGTTGGATGCGCTTACTCTGTCTGGTGGTCTGTTTTGGTTTGCGGTTGGAGAGCAGGTCACTACTGGTCATCTCCTCAGCCCCCTCATGGGTCTTGCCCTTGGCCTGTGCATGAAGCATGTTCCCCTCACATACCCGACTGCAGCAGTGGGTGCACAAGAGGGGTGCTCTACCAGCAGTCCCTGCAGGAAGCAGGGGAGAGTGTGGCATTTCCCTGTCTGCTACCAGACCTAACACGTGGCACCCAGCTGGGCTTCCCTGAAGTGTGGCATCAGGTAGAGTAGGAAGCAGTGCCTATGCTATATTAGCATATTCCAAAACCGGACACCTGATTGGTCCGCATGGACCACAACCGGATTGGTTGACTCAGTGGCTGTGATTGGAGCGTTGGGAATCTACTGCAATTGGCCGAGCCGATCGTGGGAGATTCAAAGCGCTGCCATTGGCCGCCGAGCCGGGAGCAATCCCTATATGAAGGGTTGCTGCGGCTCGAGTTTCCTTGTACTGAGCTGAACTAAAATAAAGAGCTGAAAGTTACTATGGTCTCGTGTCTCTTTGGGAACCGATCCACCCCGATCTAACACTGGTGACGAGGGTGGGATCGTGAGACAAGAGACCAACTGAGCACGTGGTGAAGCGGCACAGCGCGACAGACAGCATGGCCGGCAGTACCTTGCCACCCGCACCCTTCAACCCCACTGCTGAGGATTGGGAATCTTACACCGATAGATTCCAAATGTTCCTCGAATGCAGCAACCTCAAGGATGCCAATGGCCAGAAGAAAAGGGCTGTATTCCTAACACACTGCGGGCCCACAGTGTTCAAGATGGCCAAAGCCCTGGCCAAACCGGTCGACGTCAAGGAGATGGACTGGGCCGATCTCGAGCCCAAACTACGAAATCACTATGCCCCCACCGTGCCCATCCTCATCCGGCGGCACAACTTCTACTGATGGGACCAGCGCGACAGCGAGGGGCTCAGCGACTTCGTGGCGGTGCTGAGGGATCTCAGAGACTTGTGTGACTTCACTGACCTGGACGAGACCGCATCATCCTAGGACTCAGGGACCCCATCCTACAAAGCCGGCTCATGGCAAAAGGTGACATTTCCCTCGCTGATGCCCTTGCTGAGGCCGCTGCCACCGAGGCAACCTGCAAATTGGCAGCCCGGATGAGGCAAACGAGCACAGCAGACTGACCGACGGCTACCCAGACGACCCCGACACCGGAGAAGCATGCTGAGACCGGCCAGCGGGAAACCATCATCACCCACCACGGCGACATTGACTTCTCGGAAACCGAGGAGGAGGAGATCCACTGGCTCCAGACAGTGCGGGATCGGTGGGAACCGAGGGGATGTAAGTCGAGGTTCCAGTGTGCCGGCTGTGGAAGCGATCACCCCCGCTTGGAATGCCGTTTCCTCGAGGCCATTTGCCAGCATTGCAAAAAGCGGGGGCACATCGCCAAAGTGTGCTGGAACAAAAGGAACTACAGCCCCCGATGATGAGATGGCAGCCCCCGACGGCGAGACGGCACCCCCACCAGGCCCAGAGACTGCCACACGGAAAGCTGCTGGAGCCGAGAGGGCCAGAGTAAGCAACTCAGCGAGGCGAGGCAGAGGGAGGAGACCCACCAGACGGTCATCATCGGCCATTCCTCCACCATCGACGCCAGAAAGGTACATGTGACAGTGGGCATCGAGGACCAACCATGCAAGATGGAGGTGGACTCCGGGTCCTACCCTTCCATGGTTTCCTGGCACACAATCAAGTGCCTGGCACCCACTATCCGCCGCTGTGAGTTGGAAGACCAGAAACTAACGCTCAAGGACTACCAGGGAAACCACATCCCTGTAGTCGGAATAGGACACTTTAAAATTTCATTCAAGGGCGTACAGAAGTGTTGCCCCTGACAATCGTCGACCGAGACCGCCCAAGCCTCCTGGGACTGCAGTGGTTTGCACCCCTGGGCATCGAAGTGGCCGGCATACACCACATCGATGAGGCAGACTAGGAAGCGGCGCTCGTGAGGGATTTCCGGGAAGTCTTTGACGACAGTTTAGGCAAGTACCGGGGGTCCCCAATTGCATTTAATCTAGACCCAAGCATCGCCCCAATCCGCCTTAAGCCATGACGAGTGCCATTTGCACTCAAACCCAAGATAGATGAGCAACTAGACAAGCTCATCGCGCAAGGGGTGCTGGAGCCAATTGATCACGCCCAGTGGGAGACCCCTATAGTCACCGCCATCAAACCAGATGGGTCCGTGATAATTTGCGGCAACTATAAGGCCTCAACCACGTGCTCCAACAGAGCGCATACCCCATCCCAGTGGTACAGCACCTCCTGCACTTACTGGGGGGAGGCCGGGTCTTTATGAAACTTGACCTGGCACAAGCCTACCAACAACTGCCAGTCGACGCCGCAACTGCTGAAGCCCAGACGATTGTGACCCACCGAGGGGCTTTCTGTTGTAACCGACTCCAATCCGGAGTCAGCGTGGCACCAGGAGTCTTCCAGAGCCTAATGGAGAGGCTTCTTCAAGGTATAAAGGGGGTGGTGCCCTATTTTGATGATGTACTAGTGGCCGCGACAAACGAGAAACAATTGGAAGCCCGGCTAAGGGAGGTACTGAAGAAATTCAGAGACGTGGGACTTAAAGTTAAGAAAGAGAAATGCCAACTGAGGGCAGAAAAGGTCAAATTTCTGGGGTACCTCCTAGACAGACATGGGATCCACCCCACAGAAAAAAAACTTAGAGCCATCAAGGAAGCCCCAAGACCAAGAAACAAAACCGAACTGCAAGCTTTCCTGGGGCTCATTAACTTTTACAATGTTTTCCTCCCTGAGAAGGCAACCGTGGCGGAACCATTGCACAGGCTCTTGGATAAAACAGCCATCTGGACCTGGGGGAAACGGGAGGAAAACGCTTTCGCTAACACAGAAAACCTACTAACATCCGATGCGGTCCTCATCCAGTATAGCGAGACCCTGCCATTCACAGTGACATGCAACGCCTCGCTGTTCGGATTTGGAGCCATCCTCAGCCACATGCTGCTGGACGGTAAGGAAGCACCCATCGCCTTCTTTTCAAGGACGCTGTCCAAGCCGGAAAGGAATTACAGTCAGCTGGATAAGGAGGCCCTAGCAGTTGTTGCCGGCATCAAGAGATTCCATGAGTATCTTTATGGTAGGACTTTTACCATTGTCACCGACCACAAGCCTCTGCTAGGGATCCTGGCAGGGAATAAGGCTACCTTGAACATCCTATCACCGAGGATGACAAGGTGATCCGAATTCCTTGCCGCCTACAATTACCAGCTGACACACCGACCCGGCAAGGACATCGCACACGCGGATGCATTGAGCCGCTCCCCACTACCAGACCTGGAAGACGACTCGGCACCCACAACGACAACCCTGCAAATAGAAACATTACCCAACCCACTCCTGACCGTGCCAGACATTGCCAGAGAAACCAATAAAGACAAGCGGCTGGTGCGGGTCTTGAGCTGGGTGGGAAAAGGATGTCCTGAAGGGGACAGAGACAAACAATTCAAACCCTTCAGAAACCGACAAACTGAACTCTTTACCCAAAAGGGCTGCATACTTTGGGGGGACAGAGTTGTTATTCCAGAGACTTTGCAGGAAGGGGTGTTGGGAATGCTGCATGAGGGGCACCCAGGGATGGTTAAGATGAAAAATCTGGCCAGGAGTTATGCTTGGTGGCCAGGAATGGACAAACAAATTGAAAACTGGGTAGCCACATGCAAAAGGTGCCAGGAGACTAGACCAAGCCCCCCACCCGATCCGAGAGTGGGAAACTCCAAGAGGCCCCTGGTCTAGAATCCACATAGACTTCGTGGGGCCAACCAAGGGACATATGTACTTCATCACTGTTGACGCTTACTCTAACTGGTTGGAGGTAAGCACCATGGAATCAACGACAATAGAGGCCGTCATCAAAAAACTAAGCAAACTCTTTGCCACGCACAGCCTGCCAGTTGTGCTAGTGTCGGATAACGGGCCACAGTTTACCGCACTAGTATTCAAACAATTCCTGGCAGGTCAGGGCATACGCCATGCACTAATCGTGGCCACTCATCCGGCGGCAAATGGGCGGGTGGAACGCATGGTTCAATACACAAAAAATACAATTCAAAAAATCGAAACAGGCAACATACAAGACAACATTAATAAAATGCTTTTTATCCAGCACATCACACCCAGCTCAACCACAAACAAAAGCCCAACAGAATTATTGATGGGCAGAAAGCTAAGATCCACATTAGACAGAATGCACCCCACATACAACCCGGAAAAACCCCCAGACTCCTCCAGCAAATACAGGACATTTAACATTGGAGATACCGTCTATGCTAAAAACTTTACAGGGGACCCAATCTGGGTACTGGCAACAATCACCCAAATAACGGGCCCCCAGTCTTACCGACTGCAAACCACCTACAGAAGAAGCTGGAAGCAGCACATCGACCAGCTAAGGTCAAGAATAGCCGCTAACAGCAACCAAACACTCGACCAAGATATCAAAGGGGGGGGAAGCATCAAACAAAGAAAGAGGCGAAGGGTACACTAAAATGCAAACAGAACACCCCTCACCCAGAATAAACCAACCCCAATTAAACCAGCCTTACTCACCGGTAGACGCGGGACCAGCCAGCCAGGAACTTCGGAAGACTTCACATGGAAGGAGCAGCTTAGCCAGTTCAACCAGCCTGGAGAGACCAGGCGGGAACAACAGAAGTGGCAGCTTGACCATCCCGAGTAGACCGGGAGGGAGCTACCAAAGAAGGCCCAGCTCACCCTTCCAGGTGGTTCCATCCCAGGGAACCGGAGTGACGAGGAGTCCATCCGAACCGGTCGAGGACCTCGCTGGAACTGAACCACGAGGTCAACTAGGCAGGTACGAAGCCCCGCCTACCTACGCGACTACATCACTATGCACCACCAGACGAAACCAAGAGGGGAGGGGTGTGCTATATTAGCCTACTCCAAAACCTGACACCTGATTGGTCCGCACGGACCGCAACCAGATTGGTTGACTCAGCAGCTGTGATTGGAGCATTGGGAATCTACCGCGATTGGCCGAGCCGATCGTGGGAGATTCAAAGCGCTGCCATTGGCCGCCGAGCCGGGAGCAATCTCTATATGAAGTGTTGCTGCGGCTCGAGTTTCCTTGTACTGAGCTGAACTAAAATAAAGAGCTGAAAGTTACTATGGTCTCGTGTCTCTCTAGGAACCGATCCACCCTGATCTAACAGTGCCCATCCCAAGGCTGGAGGAAGAAGGCCTTTGAGCCCCAGGCACTGATTTGAGCAGTGTCCTGGGGGAAGCCCAGCTGTCCCCAAGCCACGCCTTCCGAGAATGCCGGCCAAGCAGGGAATTAGGCTGCAATCCTCAGCTCGGAACAGATATGCGGGCAGGCGGCAGGGCTGCAAGACAGAAGACTGCCAGGGAAAGGACTACAGTCTCAAAGGCTCCAGTCTGAAGGAGCTGTATCAATCAGGCAGCTCCCTGAAAGTGCTCTGGGCTGCTGCCTTGCAGGGCAGGGTCGGGCTCGACTTTCCTTGCTGAGTAGCCCTGGTGAAGGAGGCACATCAGCTGGGATCTCTACTCCTGGCAGCTCCTGGGTGGCAACTCCTCCATCACTTGGCAGACCTAGCCAGCCTGAAGGAGGCAAAGTGGCTAGCTAGAAAGGCTGAGTAGAGGTTTCTTGCCCAACAGGTAAAAAATGGCCACTGTGAGTGGGGAAAGCCAGATCCCCATGGGAGCCCTGGTTACCCAGGCACAGTAGAGATGGTGGGGAGGCTTGCAATCCCAGCTGGGCTTGGGCAGCCATAGTGCAGATGCGTATCAAGCTTTCCATGTTCGCGGTGGCCACTTTTTGCCTGCTGGAAATGGGCATGCATTTATGACTTCTACTCAGCCTTTCTAGATGGCTGCTTTGCCTCCTTTGGGCTGGGCAGACCTAGGGCTATGGGCAGCGATGACAGCGGCCTAATGGACCTGCGCAAGCTGCTGGCCAGCTTCAATCATGACAAAGTGCATTGGATGCATGAGGGAAACATGCTCCACCCGTGGGCCAAGGGCAAGACCCATGTCTCTCCGTTATCCTCCCCTCCCTGAATCCCTTATGATGGAGAGGAGGTGAGCCTGGGTCTTCCTCTGACTGCCCAGCCAGCCTCTGCTCTTCCCCAGCCTCTCCTCCACAACTTCCAGAGCCATACTTCCACTCCCTGTTGGCTGTTCCTCCTCTCCCTCAGAGGCAGTCTCCACCAAGGGCATGACAGGGTCTGTGTGCGCTTATGCTTGCCTCCTACTGCGCATATGCCTGCCTGCCAAGGTGGCAAGGGCCGTGCCACAGGGCTTGAGTTTGACACTCCTGCTGTAGGGTTAGGCCACTTTCATTTAGATCTATTTTAATTTTTCTTAGTTGACCACTCATACAATATATGTTTGTATTTCTCCATTTCCTCCATTAATTCACTTTTTACATTTATTCATTTAGTGTACATTCTGCTGTGTACAGGGTTTGATTCCTATAGCTCAGAACTATTCTGCATAATAGTGGCATTTTACAGTTGAGAAAATGATACATCCTGAATCTATGAGGCTTGTACCTTGGGCATTTTACATTTAAACAATCCTTCAGCCATGTCTCCATCACTCCTAACATTGGTTGGCTTGAGGATTATAGGTGAATTCACTAGAATTATGATTTAATCATTGAAAGGGATGTGTTTTTGATCTTTTTCCTTTTTTGGATCTAGGGGGTAGAGCATGGCAATAGGATTAAGAAGCTTATAGGAGGCAAATTGCTCCCATTCCTAACCTTCCACTTCCCCACCTGAAAATCATGCCATCAAAGTTTAATAACAAAATAATTTGGACCATTTGAGGGGAGTGGGGATTCCCCCCCCCCATTTCTGTGTTCTGTTTGGTTATTATTATAGTTCTGTGGGACTGTATCCATTTTATATATAAAAAACCCCTCAGTATGATAAATCCGAACAGCTCTTCTCAGTCAGAAAATATATGTTGGATTGATAGACAAGTCCTTTGTCTCAGTAACTTTTCTGAACTGCAATTGAGATACTAGTCTTTTTTTTTTTTTTAATGACAACCATATGGCTTTAGCAATGTCTAAATTTGATATAGCTATATCTACCGTAATTTTCAAGGCAACTTTGAATTTGGCCTGATGGATTTAATCACTCTGGATCTTGTTAACAAAACTTATGCCACAGTGTTCAAAATAGCCTGGTAGGATCTTTCTAACGACTAGGTTAATCAGAAATGGGTAGCAACCTTTGTGATGAATTGTTTGATCATCAGTGCAATGTCAGCAGCAGCTGTTTCCTGGTTTGTCAGCAGTATCAATCCTGCTTCTTTTTCTATTCTCTGAACTCCCCCATCCCTGCCTGTTCCTCATTCAGAAGGTGGCTTTGAACTTTCAGTGAACAGCCTCAAGCTTTAGCCTGTTAACAATAAGCAGGAAATGTAAATAAATGGTTTCCGGGTCAAACAGGCAAGTATCTAATATAGGAGCACTCAGTCCTGCTTATTCTATTTTCTTCTCAGAGAAAGGTTGTCCCTGAATGATAGCCACTCACCAAAATTTTGCACATTTAATTGCTTCTGGGTTTATATATATTAAAACAACCATGCCTATTGGCCTGCAGCTATTTTCCTGGTCTGCCAGAGGAGATAGACACAACTTAAAGAATTTAGAAATGTGAACTTTTGTGGTAATTGGGGAACATAGATAAAGGGGGCTTAAAAAAGAAATGGAATTCTTCTTTCTCACTACCAGGCCTTCGTATTTATGATATACTCTGCATAAATAAATCAGTGTTCCTTCCAATGCTTGCTACCTCTGAGCACAGATTTTACATATGCCTTTAATTATATGCAGAGAATTAACATGCCCAGAGTCATTCAATCGTGAAAGGGGTGGCATGTAAATTTAATAGAAAGATGAATTGAGAATAGTTGTGGAAGGAGAATTGACTGGTCCAATACAAAGTGAGTTTTCACTAAAAAAAATTAAAATAAGAAATTTTAGTTTTTAAAAAAATGCTTAATTCTGTTTTATGTATAAAACTTTTTTTGAGTAAATACATTAATTCTGTTTACTTCCCCTGTGGTTCAAACTGATGATTATCTTAGGGATTGGTGACTCCCTCCCTCCTTTGTTTACATCTGGATCAGGATCTGGGCAGTTCATACCATGACATTGCACTACCTGAGCATACAAGCAGATTTACTTGATCCTAAATAACTTTTTTCCTGCTATGGTGGCTCCTGTGTTGCTGTAATATAAGGGCTGATAGGAGGAGGAAGGGTGAATCTAGTACCTGACAGTAGCAGAATGGAACAGAGGGAATCAGTGGCATAATTTTCCAATTCTATTACAATACAATGGTAAAGTGGATTTCCTATAATCCTTGAAGAATCAAAGAAAATGTCAAAACCAACAGATACAAAATAGCACATATAATTAAACTCAAGTAGATGATAAAGAGTGAATATGATCGAAGTACACAATATTTCATGGGGATTTTGCTCATTCTGGCCCAAAATCCTTAAAGAAGAACCATATCAAATGACCTAAGCTCCAGAGCTCACTGTACTGGTCAATGACTACTTCAGTTTCAACTGCAACAATACAAGAGCACACAACATATACAAACTCAATGTAAACCACTCCAAACTTGTTTGCAGAAAGTACGACTTCAGCAACAGAATGGTCAATGCCTGGAATGCACTACCTGACTCTGTTGTTACAGCCTCAAACCCCCACTCCTTTAACCTAAAACTATCTATTGACCTTACCTCATTCCTAAGAGGTTTGTAAGAGGCGTGCATACAGGGGTGAGATTCTACCTGTTTGGACCGGTTCAGGCGAACTGGATGTTAATTGTACATCCAGTTCAGCAAACTGGTAGCTCAGAAGACCAGCTGGCCCCGCCCTGTTCCTCCCAGAAGTCACCATGCACCTGGTTCTGGCTCTCAGGTAAGTATAGGGAGGCTTGCAAAGCCAAAAACAGGGCAGGGGGCTCTTGGGGGGCACCGCCTCCCATGCTGTTTTGGGTCTTCTAAGGCTCCAGGAGGAGGCAAAATAATCACCTAATTGAGCAGCCCGTTCTCTGCCTAATCACCGGCTGGGTGGGCATGGCCAGGAGTGTGTGACAGGCAGCACTCCTCCTGCACCCCCAAAGCAAAAAGGGCCATTTTAGCATAGCAAGCCTGCCTGGAGCCGCAGGAACCCCAAAATGGTGTGCAGGGGAGGGCGCACGGGCAGGGGGCCGGTGGGGGCATCCCCCTGCACCCTCTCCCAGCATACCATTTTGGGTCTCCTGAGGCTCCAGGGAAGCTTGTTATGCTAAAGGTGGCCCTTTTTTTGCTTTGGGGGGTGCAGGAGGAGTGCTGCCTGTCATACACTCCTGGCACGCCCACCCAGCCGGTGATTAGGACAGAGAACAGGCTGCTCAATAAGTTTGCCTCTCTCACCTGAGGGCTGCCTGCTCTCCCTCCCACCGGCCGGCATGTAAGGGCTTCATTCAATTTGTTCCTGCCCTCAAACAATAAGGCCTGTACATGCAAACTGCAAAGGTTCTCCAGCAGCTGGACTTGCAGTTGGCTTGCTACAACTGAGTTCCAGGTCCTTCCTGCTCCTGCTCCTTCTGCTATGCCTGCTTCTGCCTCCTCCTCTTCCTCCTGCTGCTTCCTGTTTCTCCTACTACCTCTTCTTCCTTCCTCTGCTTCTTCCCCACTTTCCTCCTCTCCTTCTCCCAGCATTGCAACTGGGCTTGCATTCCCTTCCTGCACCTCTCCAAGTTTTCAAGACAAACACGAAGCAGCCCAACTTGCAACCAAGTGCTTTCCCAAAGCCTTGTTAAAGAGAAACAAGGTATGTGTGTGTGTGGGAATGTCACCTTAAGTCCTGGGTCTCCAAGGGAATCCCTCTCTAGTTTGCACCAAGACTGCCGACCGAGTCTCTCTCTGTCTCTCTCTGCCTCCTCTCCTCCCCCTCCTTCTTTCTTTTGAATGGTTTTGTCAGCACTTCATCAACTTGCTGGATCTTCGGTTTGTTTTGCTGGAAGGGTCAGTAAGAATTGTCTCTTCTCCTCCTCTCCCCACTTTCTCCCCACTTTTTTAGAAGAAAGTCACAGGTCTAATCTGGAAGAGAATCATTGTGCTGAACCATTGAAAAGTGCAGCTGGTGGTCATTTACCTCTCTCTGTTTTCCTGGGTCTTTGATTGGGTGTTTCCTCTGGAACAAAAGCAGAGAGCTTTTTCCAGTGAAGATTTCTCTGTGTCTTCTAATTTTCTTCCAGAGCAGAACAAAAAAGCCTCTTCCTATGAAGGCTTTTCCAGTTCTTCTGATTTTCTCCAGGAGCAAAATAAAGCCCTTTCTAGTGAAGTCTTCCCTGTGTATTTATTATGATTTTTCCCTGGACTGGAGCAAAATCATCTGGTGGGAAGCTTTAAGTAACAATCCTATGCTTATTTTACTCCACGCGTGGCCCACCCACTATGTAATTTACCACTTCTGTTTGTGCTTTCCCAAACTGTATACTTTTCTCCCTCCCCCTCCCTCCCCCTTCTCTCTCATTCTCTGTTCCTCTCTCTGTCTCTCTCTCTCTCTCTCACACACACACACACACAGGTCTGTGGTAAAATTATCTTCCATGAAACCAGTCTCTGGTGCCAGAAAGGTTGGGGACCTCTGAATTCGACCATGCAGGAGAGCCCTTTTAAGGATTATGTATTAATAGAAAAACAACTAACTTAGCTCTGATCCTAAACCAGGGGTCCCCAAACTTGGCAACTTTAAGACTTGTGGATTTGTGGAGCTCCCAGAATTCTCTAG
The DNA here is from genome assembly GCF_049901715.1 of Pseudonaja textilis. NCBI lineage: Eukaryota > Metazoa > Chordata > Lepidosauria > Squamata > Elapidae > Pseudonaja > Pseudonaja textilis. The sequence continues at coordinate 61,613,254 of NC_142008.1, forward strand.
GCACCAGAGCTGGCTGAGGAATTCTGAGAGTTGAAGTCCACAAGTCTTAAAGGTTCAAAGTTTGGAAACTTCTGTCCTAAAAGCTAAAGCTGCTGCATATAAAAAACAGAGGAGCTCTGATCAGCTATCACAGCCACATTTTGGATCTGAGTGGAGGTCCGGGGAAAGGTGTCAGAATAACACTAAGAAAGGACCTTGGGGGGAACCCTATACCATTTAAGAGAGATGGCTGTCCAGTCTTTCTTAAAAATCCTCCAGTGTTGGAGCACCCAGAATTTCTTGAGACAAGCAGGTCCACTGGTTAATTGTTCTTATTGTCAGGAAGTTTCTTCTTAGTTTTGTTAGTTGCTTAGTTGCTTTTCTCTTTGTTCAGTTTCCATCCATTGCTTCTTGTTTTGCCTTCTGTTTCTTTGGAAAATACACAACTACAACCAAAAATAACCACCAAACCACAACCACAAATAATTACTATCCCATCAAATAATTCCACAAATGATATCTCCTTACTCATCAGAGACATCATGATATGTGATCAGAAATGTCAAAATGCCATCTTATTTGCTCTTGAAGACACCAACAGATCAGATGACATCACCGAAGTTCATAATATAAGCAACTCAAATACAACAAACATCTCTCCTGAAGATATCATTTAAATAATCAGAGATGGCCCTGAGTTCAAACACAATGATGGCCCGGTGGCCCCAAAATTTTGTAGAGTTGTATGCAACAATAAACGCCATTGCAAAAACCAATCCCAACCACAAAAAACTTTGCTCAAGACCAGACTTATCCATACTGCAAAGAATCCGCTCCCGTGAACTCCGCAATGAACTCAAAAGATGTCTAGACAGTGGAGAGAAGGATCTATACATTGACTACCGCGCTGATTGTATAAAAGTAAGTCACACAACCCACAACTCCACATCCAACCCTACCTCATCCAACTCACCATCACTCAAAACTAGGCATGCATACCCCTAACTAACTCAATTCCAACTACAACTAGCCTTAAATGCAAGCTACTCAATGCAAGAAGCCTTGTGAATAAAATACCTGAATTTCTCCTCTTACTAAATGTGGCTAAATTCGACATCATATTTGTCTGTGAAATATGGCTCAATGCATCTCTCCTTGACTCCATTACCACAGTAAAAGACTATCATGTTTACCGATCAGATCGTGAAATCTGTAGAGGAGGAGGTGTTGCTATCTTCTATAAAAAGTCCTTACATCGAAAAAATATCCAAGTTACCCAAGAGCTTGCTCTTCCTGAGACCATCGTCTGTGAATTGTCCTTAAATATCACATTTTGATTCTTACTATGTTACAGAGCACCTGGTTATGACATCGAATATGTAAACAAGCTAAGTTCACTACTAACATGGGAAACATCCTTCCCACACACTTTTTTCTTTTTTGGTGACTTCAATCTACCTCACATTAACGACCTAAAAGAATGTACAACTGAACCCATACATGAACCTTCTACAATGCTGTAACAAACCTGGGACTGGAACAACTAGTAACCAACAATACTAGACTTAACAACTGCCTCGATCTCATCTTCTGCAACAGTTTGAATTCAATTTACGGAATACAAATTAGATAACCCTTTTCCAACAGTGACCACAGCATGATTGACTTTTGTCTCAACATATGTCCAGACAAAAATCAACACAACGATGTGATCCCCAATTATCACTTCAAAAAAGGCAACCATGATCTTATAGACAACGATCTCTTATCCCTTGATTGGCAATTTCTATTCACTGGATGCAATACTGTTGAAGACCATTACAACATATTTTTACTTGAAGTCAAAAGCATCATCGAACTATATGGACCAAGAACAACTCCAAAATCCAGAAAAAACAGATTACCCATAACAATAAGGAAGCTACAATCCAAAAAGAGATCACTTTGGCAGAAAAACAAATCTGGTCACGTTGCCAACTTCAAAAGCCAGTACAAAAATTTATGCCACCAGATAAAGACTGAATGCACCAATTATCGCATTAAACAAGAGGAAAACCTTCTTACACACCAATTGCACCCACACTTTCTACAATTTTGTAAACAACAAACTAAAAGACAAGGGGTATCCAACCCCTGAAAGGACCTAATGGTAAAGACTGCAATAATGACACCATTAAAGCCAACCTCTTTAACACATTATTTGGCTCAGTATTTGTAAACAGCAATGGATCATGCCCAGTATTTCCTAGTCCAGGGTTGCCAACCTGGACTAGTTGCAAACTCATAAAATTTGCTAGCAAGCAAACTCACAAAATTAACTCACAACACATCATGCATGTAAATACTGATTTTTTTGTAAAAAAAGAGCAACTTTTACCCAAAATCAGGCAAAGCAGGCAGATTGAGTTGCTCACAAAATCATTCAATGATCTGTCTGCCATCAGCTAGCTCAGTCTCTCAAATTTGCTTGCCGTGAGTTGCACTGAATTTGTTTGCAAGCAAACCTTCAGTCCTAAGGAGGTTGGCTGTGCTGAGCCGAAGATCTAAAGACTAGCTAGAAAGCAAGAAATTCAACCATTTCCTGCTTCCTAGCTAATCTGAATCTCCTGGCACAGCAGAACAGATGATGGTCGGAAAAAGGAAAAATAGTAGTTTAGCAGTCAAGTTTGCCAGGTAAGGAGTGAGTGGGCAGGGAGGGTTTCCGCGGGCCATGTGGGCTGAGCAGCTTTGTGTTTCTGCACAGCCTGGATTAATTGCTTTGTGGAGGTGCTCTGGGGGTGAGATTTCTCTGTGGCCCACCAACATTTTCTCACTGCTGTCCTAATTGAACCACTGACAACTACAATGATCTAATACATATTCATTTTACAGAAGACAATGTTGAAAAAGCACTATGCAATCTAAAACCATCTTTATCTATTGGACTGGAAGGAATATGTGCCTACTTCTTAAAAAAGCTATCCACTGCCATAGCCGAACCTCTAAGCATAATCTTTGAAAAATCTTTCAGGACCAGCTCCTTGCCAAAACTATGGTCACAAGCCACGGTCATCCCCATCTTCAAAAAGGGAGACCCCAGCCTAGTTGAAAATTACAGACCAATCTCTTTATGCTGTGCCACCTGTAAAGTCATGGAATCAATTATTAACCAATCCATTATCCTCCACTTAGAGACAAACAATCTACTCTCTAACAAACAGTTTGGTTTCAGAAGGAAACTGTCCTGTAATCTGCAACTCTTGCACTGTAAAAGCATATGGACTACACAACTTGATCAGGGCAAAGCAATAGATGCAATCTACATAGACTTCTGTAAAGCCTTTGATTCAGTGGTACACAACAAACTACTCCTAAAACTAAAATCTTATGGTATCTCTGCATAACTGTATAGAAGCATTCCTTTCAAACAGACAACAAATGGTCAAAATTGGGAGCATCCTATCAAATTCTGTACCTGTCAACAGCGGTCTCCCCACAGGCAGTGTTCTAGGACCAACTCTCTTCATACTCTACATAAATGATCTCTGTGATCATATTAAGAGCAACTGTGTTCTCTTTGCTGACATTGTAAAGCTATTCAACACCACAGACAATACTGCTACCCTTCAAAAAGACCTCGACTATGTATCAGAATGGTCAAACAAATGGCAACTTTAAATCTCAACAAATAAATGCTCTGCCTTACATATTGGCAAAAAAAAAATAAAACAGAAAATAAAATACAGGCTGAATAGTCAAGACCTTGTTGATGATCCATACTCTGTCAAGGATCTTGGAGTACTCATCTCTAATGATCTAAGTGCTAGAGCCCACTGTAACTACATAGCCAAAAAGGCATTAAGAGTGGTTAACTTAATCCTATGGAGCTTTTTCTCTGGTAATATCACACTACTAACTAGAGCATAGAAAACGTTTGCTAGACCAATACTCGAATACAGCTCATCAGTCTGGAACGCACATTACGTATCTGATATTAATACAGTTGAGAAAGTCCAGAAATATTTCACCAGAAGAGTTCTCCTCTACTCGTTGCAGAATATGTTATGCCACCAGACTTGAAATTCTAGACCTAGAAAATCTAGAACTACGCCGCCTTTGGTCCGATCTAAGTAAGGTATATAAAATCATACATTGCAATGTCCTACCTCTCAATGAATACTTCAGCTTCAACCATAACAATACAAGAGCAAACAATAGATACAAACTCAAGGTTAATCGCACCAAACTTGATTGCAGGAATATGACTTCAGCAACAGAGTGGTCAATGTCTGGAATACTCTACCTGACTCTGTGGTTTCTTCCCCAAACCCCAAAAACTTTAACCTTAGACTTTCTACTATTGATCTCACCCCTTTCCTAAGAGGTCTGTAGGGGGTGTGCATAAGCCCAACATCCAACGTCCCTGTCCTATTGTTTCTTTTATTTTTCTTATATGTATCCGTGTATTCATAACTATGTTTTTACTTATACCTATTGTCGTGTAAGCAATTGACAAACCAATTAAATAAATTTAAAAAAAATGTCCTCCCTTCTTTTTGACAGCACTTTAAAAGCCTGTTGCCCTCTTGGGCAAAGCATGTGAGCCATTTCCTCCTTTCAGTGATCCATGAAAGTATATAGATAAGTATGTAGATAATAAAGTAAAAAAAAATGGTGAACAACATTTTACAGAACTATAGATAAGTTGTAGCTGGGTGTTACAAGGAATGGCTTGGAGGGGAGTGGCCGGGCGAGGCTCCCCTTGATGTGAGTGACATTGAGTTGGTCACGCCCAGCCAGTCGTGACCAAGCCACGCCGAGCCCATCAGGTGACCACCAAGCCACATCCACACAGTCACATAACCACCAAGCCACACCCACAACTAAGCCACACCCACAGAACCGGTTGTTAAGAAATTTGAATCCCACCCCTGCGTGCATAAGTGCACAATCATGCCTACCTGTCTTGTTGTCCCCATTTAGTCATACCTATTTCCTATATTCATACTCAGGTTTATTCTTATACCTATTATCTTGTGATTGACAAATCAAATAAATAAACAAATAAACAAATAAAATCTTAATGCCTTCTGAAAGGCCAGTAGGATCAGGATATTTGTTGGTGTGGAGAAGAGTAGGAGAGAAGCAGATTATTCTATTATACTCTTTTCTACATTTTCAGAGTTCATTCCCATGACTCCAACGTATTTTCTGTTTCTGGATTTAGGTATGCATGAGGAATCTCAAATATTTATTTTCATTGACTATAGAGATTTAACATGACAAAACTCTTCTTTTGATAGGAGTTGGTTATCATGGGAGCTCCAGGGTCTTACTATTGGACAGGAACGATCAAAGTATTGAATCTCACTGATAATACATATTTCAAATTGAAAGATGAATCTGTGATAGCCAAGCGTTACATATATCTAGGTAAGCAAAGCACAACAATTTTCAAATTATTATTGGTTTTGAATATTGATGGTAAATAGATCCCCACATGCATAAATGTATAGCCAGTGAAATCTAAGAACATTGACCTCTATGAACTTGTTTAATGACTCAGTAAAGTCAAACCAAGTTTCTAACTCACTATATTTTGTGGTGAGTTATGCTGTTCCACTTGGGTCTCCGTGAATAATTTCTTTTTAACTGACTTTAATCTCTCATAATTCATTTTCATTTGAGGAGCATGGGTTATAGCATTTTGGGAATTGGATAAAAAGTTATCATGTATTCCATATGTTGATTGCTTTTCTAACATCTGCTATTTGCAATATTCAAATGTCATAGAAATTATCTGTTTTATACCTGAAAAACTATGTTTTTCAGTTTTAGTACTCTTCTTCTCTTTTATTGCCCTTTATTTCTTTTCAATAATAACCATCAACTGTTCTGGTACCTTTCCTGATTTAAATTTCTGTTCTTATCTTTCTCCTGCTTACATCTTATTGTTAGGTAAAACTTGCTTATTATTTCAAACCTGGACAGTGCATTTCCTGTTCCAGAAAAGTAAGGCTCTTAAAGAATTTGACGGTGTTTTGCTTGAGTCAAACTTCTTCTGAGAGAAGGGGAAAATGCTTTATCCAGCTAGATGACCTAAGACTTGGCTTCATTTCCATTTTTTTGCTGATATTTTTGGTCATTTTTTCTCTCTGATTGTCCATCCTTAAAATGCCCCACTCAGGATATGCAGTGGCAGCAGGTCACTTCTCTCAGCTGATGACCATGGACGTCGTTGGAGGAGCTCCCCAGGATGGAGGCGTTGGAAAGGTTTGGCTGTTGATCAAGCTTCAGCTCATAGTTCATCCAGGAGAAAATGGACAAGAAGTGTGGGGCTGCAGCAGTTTGAAGAATAGTCCTGAAAATATTTTATTGCCAGTAACAGAGGGAGAATAATTAATAATATCTAGTTTGTTTAAGTCTTTCCTTCTCTTGTGGTCCTATTCTCATTGTTCTGAGAATCTCATCACCCATTTTCTAGTAGCAGTAAATAGATAAACCTTCCTTTTTTAAAATCACATAATTCATTGTAAATTCAAGCTGTGGCTACCATGTATATTAACATTTTTGATGAATACTTGGTTTGCAGTAATCAAGACCAAAGATTTAGAAAAAATTTTTATTACTCAATCCAATATTGTTTATTCAAATTAGCAGTAGTTTTTCATTGACTCTAGCAGAATTAATTTTTTAATCAGGAACTTCGATATTCTTGATAAGGATGACCTAATAAGCCATAGATTTCCATCCTTTAGAGCAGGGGTGTCAAATTCAATGTCATTGCGGGCAGAATCAGGGTTGTGTTTGACCTCGAATGGCTGGGTGTGTGTGTGGGAGCAGCGGTTGGCATGGTCACGATTGATGTAGATGGGATGGCCATGGTGAGTGGAGGAGGTACAAGATCACTTAACATCACATCTGTGCCCCCAGCCAAAGACAAGAATAAAAATAAACTGCTTCCATCACATATCCCCCAACCTGGAGCCCCTCCTGCTGGCAGGGATGAGAGGGCGCTGCATCTGTCCTCTCCAGGAACACTAGTTTTGGGAGGCTGTGATAGATTGTGACTGTTTTTTTTATTTCTTCTTTAAAAAAGAAACAGACAAACACACTTATCTGAGTAACAAAAATCATTGCTTTGTGTTTCCAGTATTAATCAGCTGAGTTTTCTCTCTTCTGCTGCCACCAAGGAAACTCTCCCAATATTTTTCATGTTGCTTAAGAGGGGAAGGGGATTCTTCCAGTGAGTCTGGGGATGACACTGTGGGAAAGGAGAAAGGTGAAGGAAGGAGCCAAAGGATCTATAGGGAAAAGCTAATTCCAAAGGCTTTTCTTAGGATTTAGGTGAGAGGCAAAACCCAACAAGCTAAAAATTTGAATTAAGACTAACTTCCAACTAACTGGCAGACAGGAAACTTTCATGCAGGGAATAAAATTCATAAAGGCCAGATTCCTGATGTCATTTTCTCCATGTAGGGTGTTTCTCTTCCTCTGCTGCTTCAATCTGACACTGGGATACTCTCAAAAAGTTTGACACTGCTCAGAGAGTACAGCAGAATGCTTATGGAGGCTGGAGAGGCCAAAACAGGCTGTGTGTGGGCCTCTCAGGGCCTCCGCATGGCCCATTTTTGGCCGGCAGAGTGCTGTTGGAAACCATGGAGTCTAAAAACAGGCAGGGAGGCCACATGCAGTCCCCGCATGGCCCGTTTTGGCCAGCAGAGCACTGCGGGTCAGTCCTTTGATATTTGCAGGCTGGCCAAGTGGGTCAGATTTAAGCACCCCGCGGGCCTTGAGTTTGACACCCCAGCTTTAGAGTGACTTGCATAAAAATCACTACTATATGCAATCTGTATGTTTGTGCAAATATTGCATTTAACCTCTAGTTTATTTTAATCATTTTTAGCAAGTCTGAAACGAATCAGAATTACTTTTGCAGATAAGCAAAACATAAAAGTCCTCCTCTCCACCCATTCCTCCATTCCCTGCCCAGTCAGTCCTTATTGCGCATGCAGTCAGATTTTGGATTTTGTTCCCTCCCTTTTTTTGACTGCCTAATGCTCTCATGGATTAGATAGACAGAGCAGAAACATAATATAGGAATAAACTGGTAAACCACAAAAAAGCCCATATTTTTATATCTCATTAGGTACCAAGTTGAAATCAGGAAGCTAATCACAACTCTCCAACTGATTTTATTCCTGTACTGTGGCATATTCATGGTTCTCCATTTCTACATCACCCAGAGCCAAAAAATAAACTATGTTATAACTTTGTGTAGCCACATGTTCCTCCAAGTCTAGGAAGGAATTTGATCTTTAATATAGAGCACTACAATATATGATCCAGGATAGGAATGCTGTATAAGTTACATATGGAGGCCTAACTCTTTAATTGCTACTCTACCACATTAAGCAAGATAGTTGTGAGACTCAAGTCTATAGCATATCTTGTAGATCAAGAGCCAGTACTGACTTGTAGGCCAGTATATGAAATTGTGGCTTACTTTAGGCAAACAGCCCAATTGCTTCTGAGTGGACATCTCATATATGCCATGCATAAGATCATTAATTTTTGAACATGGGCTACCTATTAACCCTGTAAAGTAGATTGCTGTTACTATCCTCAAATATTATTTGGAATGAAGGATTATAGCTACTTAAATCCACCTAGTTTGACTAAGATGAAATGTGAATCATAATTTTTTAAATTGTAATTTTTAGTTTGTACTTTTAACAATTAGAGCTATAAACCAGCACAATATTTCAAGCACTAAAGCTTTCTGGAGAAAAATATTTTATATATGACAAATAATAATCATTAACATTTACACCAGAAAGGCAGTCTCCTTGTGCATAAACTTAGTCATGCAATGTGTTTAGCATATTCTTAGTCTTTAAACACATCTCACTTTTGTAATTAGTATCCTGAGTGAGTATCAGTACACTGTAGATACTTCTTTGTTGGTGGGATGTGGAAAAAGAATGCCCTGGCTTGGAAGAAGTCTCTTGATTAAAATTCCTACTTACATAAAATAATGTGCTTGTGATAAAACTAGATTGTGCTTACTATTAACAGGGTATGCTGCATGGTGCATAGAAATGACTGACACCAGTAACTTTATCTAAATTTTCTGTGAAAGCTTTAATTAACCAGCATCATTATGGTGTTAGAGATTAATATATGTGGGCCTGCTAGTGGTAATTTGGAAGATTGTGGTACGTAAGAGGAGTAAATAATAAAAAATACAAATTAATGAATGAAATGAGTTAAGGAAAAGTAGATAGCATGTAACTCTGAAATAAGAATGATATAATACGTCTGAATGAAAGTGGTCAAATCTTTGAAATTGAGGAATACGCCTGTAGAAATAGAATTATATGTTTATGAATAAAAGAGCTAAAATGTTTGACAGAAATTATGATTGGATGTCTTCTAGATCAGTGGTTCCAAAAGTGGGCGGTACTGCCTCCTGGGGGGCGATGGGATGACTTAGGGGAGTGCTAAGAGGCAAGTGGGTAGCAGGGGGGTGCTAAGAAGAAAAGGGAGCAGCAGAGGAGTCCTGGAGGTGGCCCCCTCGCAGGGCACAATTCAGGGATGGGATTCTACTTGTTCATTACTGTTCCCGGTAATTTGGAGAACTAGTAAAATGGCCCCATTCCTCTCCACCCGTTCCTCCATTCCCTGCCCAGTCAGTCCTTATTGCACATGCATGACATCGCATGTGTGCACGACAATTGTTGATGGCCACAGCAGTGCATTGGAAAAGCGGAGCAAACAAAGCCAGAGGTTGGTAATTTTTCCTGTAAAAAGCCTCCAGATGCTGCGTCTTTTTTTTTGATGCAGCTGGAGTCTGGAGGCTTTTTGCAGTGAAAATTACCAACCTCCGGCTTTGCTCTGCTTCTCCAGTGCGCCACTGCTGCCATGTTCTAGGCGCCGGCCATGCAGGCTCACCCCATTGACTGCTGCTCAGACTTGCTTGGGCAAGTCCCTCCAGTGCAGCGGGCTCAGTGGGGTGGACCTGTGGGGCCAGTGCCAAGAATGCAGCCATAGCAGCGCATTGGAACAGAGGAGCAAGCAAAGCTGGAGGTCAGTAATTTTTGCTGCAAAAAGCCTCCAACCACTGCAGTCCAGCTGCATCGAAAAAAACACGGCGGCTGCAGGCATTCGTGACAAGGGTGATGTGGGCTGGTGAGGAGCCCAGTGACAACAGTGGCTCAGCCCTGGCTTGCCTTCCCTGGCAGCCAGCTGTGGGAGGAAGATAAAGTCATGGCCTGGGATGATGAAAGAGGTGGTCGTGGGGGAGGAAATGGGGAGATTAAGGGCCGGGGCCTCTGAAAGGGGGAACAGGGTGATGGAGGATTAGCCCAGGCCTTTGACAGATCAGGCCACACCTGCCTGGGCAGAAAATAGATAGATAGATTAGGGAAGGGATAGAGAGGGGGGAAAGAGAGAGAGGGAAAGAGAAAGAGAAAGAGAAAAAGAGAGAGGAAAAAAGAAAGAGGAAAAAGAAAGAGAGAGAGAGAAAGGAAAGAGAGAGAGGGAAAGAGAGAGAGAGGGAAAGAGAAAAGGAACAGACAAGAAAATAGAGAAAGAAAAAGCGAGAGAGAGGAAGAAAAAGGATAGACAAAGGGAGATGGAAGGAAGGGACAGAAAGAAGAAATAGAGGGGAAAGAGAAAGAGAGAGAGAAAAGAGAGGGAGAAAGAAAGGGAGGGAGGAGAAAGTGAATGGGATAAGGAGGGAGAGAGGGAGAGAGAAAAAAGAGGGAAGAGAAAGAAAGAGGGAAAGAGGGAGAAAGAGAGAGAGAAGGAAGACACAAGAAAAAAAAGGAGAAAAGGGAAAGAAAAAGGGAGAGAAAGGAAGAAAAGGGATAGACAAAGAAAGGGTGGGGGTGAAAGAAAAAGAAAGAAAAAAGAAAGGGAGGGAGGGAGGGAAGAAAAAGTGAATGAGATATCTAGTCCAACCACTTGCTCCAGCAGGGTTAGAAGTGAGTGTGTGTGTGTGTGTTTGTATATGTGTGTGTGCATGTCTGTCAAAACTCTCCAAACAGGTCAAGTAGCTCTGAGGAGATCAGTCATAAATTAGAACACTTGTTAAGCAACTGACCATTAAGTGAGGACTACTTGTATTTGCTTTGCCAGTCACATGGCTGTCTGGCCATGCCCACTCAGTCACATGACCAAAAGCCACACCCACAAATATTAGGCCACACCCACAGAAACAATTGTTAAGAAATTTGAATCCCACCCCTAGGTGGGGGGCACTGAGAATGAGGTGGTGGGCTGAAAAAGTTTGGGAACCACTGTTCTAATTCATAAGCCTGGAGCCAAGTTTCAAAAGAAATCCAATTATTTATTAGGAACAACATGTCGGCACTTTTCCCAAGTACAGTTGGCTCTGCCCTATGTAATTTACTGTTCATCTATGACCCTGTTTCCCCCCTCCTCCCAAGGTGTGTCATAAATCATATTCTCCAACAAAATACTTTTGCGGGCTGTGGAAAACATGCCTCTCTGGCTGGGCTTGGTAACTTGAAACACAATCTGGAGAAAGATATGCATGGAATGTGCTTCTGATCATAGCAACGAACTGTTCCATCAGATCTGTGCTACTGTGAACAGCATTATTGTACACAATCTCCGAGAAAGGCTTGTGGTCCGTCCAATTGGACTGCTGATAGTTCACATAGCACCTCAGATACTGCTCTACCATGGCATTCAGTCTCTGCCCCCCATTGGTGCTTGTATGAAAGACAGAGCTAAGACCCTGGGATGACCCAGTGGACTGCAGGAACTTCCTCCAGAACTTAGATGTGAACTGGACCCCTCTGTCTGAGATAATTCTTCGTAGTACTCCATGCAAGCGGTAGATGTGCTTTAGTAACAGTTTGGCTAACGGGTGGTCTGAGGGTAGTCCGCTGCCGGGTATGAAGAGCGCCTGTTTGGAGAACAGGTCTATTACAGTCCAGATCACTGTGTTCCCTTCCACTTTTCAGAAACTCTACTATAAAGTCCATTGCAATTTCCTCCCATGGCCTCACTGGCTTTGCTACTGGTTGCAGCATTCCGGGGGTGTATATTTCCTGGTCATTTTTTCATTGCGGCATAGATGGTGCAACTTTTCATATAACTATCAACTTTTTCTTTTTGCCAGATCACCAGAATTGCCTCCATGCTAATTGTAAGGTCTTTAAGAACCTGAAGTGGCCTGTCGATTTGGCATTGTGGCTCCTCTGGAGGATTAGGATGCGTAGGGATTCTGGGATGTAGAGTTTCATCCCCTTCCATGCCAGGTCATCCCTTTTTTTCAAGATATGTTGATTGTCTTGGAACCAGGATCTGCTAGCATTCACTTTTAAGTTTTATGGTGAGATCGCTTGTGGGTGTGCCTTGCTGGTCATGGCATTGTTGCTTGGTGATTACTTGGGCAGTTATTTAGGCAGGAGGGACAATGGCATCTACTACCTCCTCCCGTTTGCATTTGTACTAGGGCATGCAGGAGAGGGCATCAGCTAGAAAGTTCCTCCTCCATGGAATGTGCTTTAGCTCGAAGTCGAACCAGTTGAAATATTGAACCAAGCAGACTTGTTTGGATGATAGTTTTCATGGGGTCCTAAGGACTTCCAGATTTTTGTGGTTGGTCCAGACTTAAAACTGCCTCTGCCCCTCTTCCAGTAGGTGGCACCAGGTTAATAGTGCCCATCTCACCATGAAAGCTCTTTTTCCCATGCGGCCCATCACCTCTCTGTGTTCGTGAGCTTGCGGGAGATGCAGGCGCAGGGCTATACGTTTCCTTGGCTATTTCTTTGAAGTAGCATGGCTCCCACAGCCACATCACTGATGTCTGCCTGGATGATGAAAGGTTGTTAGGGGTCAGGATGCTTCACTATTGGTTCTTTTGCAAACAGTTCTTTCAGTGTTTCAGATGCCTTTTGGCAGGTTAGGTCCCACTGTGGGGATTGTCCTGGGTGGGTTTTCGTTCTTGGGCTCCCTGTCTTTAGGAGGTCCATCATGGGTTTGGCAAACTTCATGAAGGGGATGAATTGCTGTTAGAAGTTTGTGAACCCTAAGAAGCTTTGTAGCTGTCTGTGGGTGTGAGGGGGCTGCCAGCCTAGGATGGCTTGTACTTTGGCTGGATCCATTTCTATGCCCTCATTTGACACTTGGTAGCCAGGTAGTCTAGCGTGCATGGTGGAATTTGCATTTTGATAGTTTGACGTACAGGTTGGCTGTGAGAAGTTTTCCAGTATCTGGAAGACCAGGGGTATGTGGTCGTCCATGGTCTCAGTGTAGATGAGGATATCGTTTAGGTAGATGAGAACCTCCTTATAGAAGTGCTCGTGCAGCACCTCATTTATTAACTGCATGAACACGGTTGGGGGCCCCTGCAGTCTGAAAGGCATCACTTTGAATTGGAAGCTTCCTAGGGGGGCAGTTTAATGATGTTTTCCATTCATCTCCCTCTCTGATGCTTACTCAGTAATATGCTTCTCTGAGGTCTAATTTGGTAAAGTCTTTTCCCTTGACCAGGTGAGATAGCACATCCTTCATGAGAGGGAGGGGTTATGGATTGTGTACACACACACAGTTTATGCTTCTAAAATCAACACATAATCTCACAGTTCGATCCTTTTTTCTCTTTGAATAGGACTGGGGCTGTGGCTTGGCTGGCTCGATAAACCCCCTTGCTAGGTTTTTGTCTATGTATTTGCACAATTCTTGCATTTCCCAGAGCATCATGGTTTGGACTTGTGCAGTTTTTCCCTGGGGATGATTTTGATGGTGCAGTCTGCCTCATGGTGGGGAGGCAGAACATCACACTGGGTCTTGCTGAATACTTCTGCGAGATCCTGATCTGCTCAGCCTCTGGGATTTTGTCGGAGGTGGCTGCCAGTTGTTCTAGTGGGTCCTTTGGAAGGGTTCCCTATGTGGGCAGTGCTTCTATCTGCTTGTGTAGAGGTAGTTGGGGTCCCCTTGCTATCCTCAATGTGTGACTACCCCCTTGCACCAGATAGTCAGTCTCCACTTGTTTAGCCAGGTGAGTCCCAGTATGACTCTGTCTGTCACTTTGGGGACTATTACAAATCAAATTACTTCCCAGTGATTTGCTAACTCTAGCCTCATTGGTTCAGTCAGGTTCCCCCCAATAGGGACCTGTTGACCTATTTGAACCAGATCGGATGGCTTAATCTTTTTGCTCTGATCCCCAGTTTCAGGACCATGGTTAGGTTGATCAAGCATCTAGTGCAGCCTGAGTCTATTAGAGCTTGAAAAGTCCCCTGGGTTCCTGTTTCTGGGTCTATTAGGTATATTGGGAAAACAAAAGGGTGAACTGGTTCACTCACCATTGGGTCATTTTTGCCCTTGTCCTTGCTGTCGTAGGAGTCTGGTGATTGCTCGTTGTTTCCTGGGGAACCCCCACTTTGTCTGGGTGGGGAAGGACCTCTGCAGCCTGGAGACATATCATGGTGCGCTTGGGGCCTTGTTCCGATTATGCCATGGATGGTGGCTCTGGCCTTGGTTTTAGGGCTGGGTATCATGTGGCCTATTCCCCTGCATCTGTAGCATTTCAGCGGACTTTGTGGGAAGGCTGATTTTGGGGACGGCTGTGGTGTAGTGGTTCCCTGTCAGCTGAGTGGCCTCTGGTCTAGTTGACCTCCCAATGACTCTCCTGAATTCACAGATATGTTCCTTGATGTGTTGCCCCTCTGCCTTAGGTTTCTGAGCTCATCTTCCATCCTTCGCCTCCTCAAATCAGTCATCTATGTCCTGCAGTTGGGGGGTTCTCCTCTTGTGTAGGGCTGCTAGCCATTCCCTTGCCTCTCCCTCTAGCTTCTTGGGTGGGAGTGTTCACCATGGCTCTGGGGGATGGGTAGAGGTATCTATAGTGTTCTAGGTGGATCTCAGCTGAATCAAGAAATACAGTTAGTTGGTTGGAGTCCCCATCAAATTTCCCCCTGAAGTGGGCAGTTTGTTCAGTACTGGTCCTCCTTCCTCCTGTCAACCTCTGTAAGCCTGCGCTCAATGTGGCTGGCCACCTTTTCAAAAGTTTCAAAAGAAATCCAATTGTTTATTAGGAGCAACATGTCAGCACTTTTTCCAAGTGCAGTTGGCCCTGCTCTGTGTAATTTACTGTTCACCTATGGCCCTGTTTCCCCCTCCTCCCAGGGTGTGTCATAAATCACATTCTCCAACAAAGTTATTTCATGGGCTGTGGAAAACACGCCACTCCGGCTGGGCTTGGTAACTTGAGACACAATCTGGAGAAATGTATGCATGGAATGTGCTTCTGATTATAGCAACTAACTGCTCCATCCGATCTCCCCCACTTCATATGGCAAGTCAAGAGCAAGCGAGGAATGCTTTACGAGTTGACATGGATAAATGTGTAAGGCATGATTGTGGTGACATTGGAGCAGTATCAGATTGAGTCATGATGCCTTGTTTAATAATCCTGAATGATATGCAGCAAATATTACATTGTATGATACAGTGAGGAAAATGATGTGAAAAGAAAAGTATCAAAGATCAAAATAGTTGTGTTTGTCAGGAAAAAATTAAATGAATGAATGAAAATTGCACGTCAATATTAAACTGGAGGAAGTAGAAAAATTTGTTTATGTTTGAAACTATGGAGAGGAATTTTAAGAATTTAAATCTGGTGAAATGACAGTATGTAGTAGGCTGTGGGTGGATTACTGCAAGGAATGAATGGTGATGTAGACAAAAATGACTGGGAATAAAATGATGTTGCTGTTTTCATGTATGAAAGTGAAAGTTAGATATACCCGGAAAAACATAAAATCAAATTGAATATAGTCAAAATGATGCATTTAAGCAAGATAATATAGGGTCAAAAATGAATGAAGGCTGAATGAATGTGGATTTAATAGTAAAATGAGTGACCAGCAAAAAAAGAAATTCACTGAGATAAAAGGATTGAATTCCCAAAAATTATATTTAAAAATGGAAAAGAGGATGCTTGAGACAGTTGTGATTGGATGGAGTTCATCAAAGAAAGAAAAAAGACACTTAAGAACAAAATAAAATGTATGAAGCAATGAAGCTGTGGTGGAAAGAACGATGGTTTGTAAAGATAAAATAGTATGGAGTGCTATATGAATGTTTTAGTGTAAACTTGTTTCAGCTTTATTGCTCTCCCCCCCTCTCTCCCTCTCCCTCCCTCCCTCCTTCCCTTCTCTCTCTTAATTCTTAAACTTTAATCATGTTTGACTACTTACATTTTATGCCTTTTTTGCACTTTATATAACATTGTTTACCCCAAAAGAGTGCTGCATTATAGGCACATTGATGTGCATAAATTATGTCAGTTGATCTAATTATATTGGAGATAAAACTTCATTATTTTTAACTTCATAGGTGTACATATTCCGCACAGATAAGAATTCTGGCTCTTTGATCAAAATTTTTCAGGCTTCTGGTAAAAAGGTGAGTAACCCTCAAGCAAAAATATATTTAATTACAATCAGCTTTCACAAATAATAGTGTTTGGGGGTGTTGGGCTTTAGGATTTACTATCGTGATCTGGAGAACAAATTTCCCAACATTTTGCCAGCAACTGTGGCCGGCATCTTCAGTGGCAGTATAGCATATCATTTGCATCTGAAGATGCCAGCCATAGTTTCTGGCAAAAATGTCTGGAAATTTGTTTTCCAGACCATGTCACTAAATCCTGAAACCCAGCACTGTCAACAAATACATGTGTTAACTTTTGAATAAATGTAATAAAGGATATCCCATAGTGTTCTTGTCAAAGCCTTATTATATTTAGGTAGCTCATTAGCACAATGCTTTCAAGGCAAGAGTTTACTCAATTGATCCCATTTCTTTCTTCATGCTTCAATTTTCTGAGTTGAGAACATTTTAAGAAACAGATGTCTTGGATCATCCATTCATGTAACCATGCATTATAAATTAGTGCTGGATTTTTATCAGCTTGATAGGAATCCTTTTTGCAAATGCCATCAAACTGTTAAAGTGAATATATGTCTTTATTTGTAGAACCTATGATATCAGGTAAAGCAAAATTATGCAAAAGCTCTGTAAGTTTTCTGCGCTCAACAGAATTGTGTGGCATTTAGATGAGATTTTTTATAAGATGGCCTCTGATGGACTTCTAAACCATTCTGTGACACCATAGTTGTGCTGCAAAAAATAATGCTAGGAGCTTTCTTTTTATGAAGTTCTGTTATGATGGCATACAATCTGAAGTAGTTGACTTTTGAAAATTGTAAATAAATTGTAAATTAAAATTGACAGATGTAAATGGCAAAAAATTAAAAAATTCTCACAATAACATTAGGTTTCCTCTCAGGACAATCCTATGACAGGATTATCTTTTCCTTCATGAAATTGCTCTAATTCATAGTGACATATTATTCATTTACTTCATTCATAGTCTAGGAAATTAAAATAACACTGCTGTATGCAATTGCAAAGAATAAAAGGAATCCACACAGGATTAGATGCTGATTGTCCAGCAACCCAGAAAAGTAAACAGAATTAGAGTTATCTAGTTGATCCTTGTCTTTCAGTTTCTTTCTACTGTGATTTGTAAAACAGTGCTTATAACTTTTCAGTACCGAAAAGTCCATTTAATTCAACTACTGGTATGAAAGGCAGGGTTACTGCTGCATGACTTACCTAAGCCATTGGCTGAAGTATGGGCTCAGTTTGATTGAAGAAAAATTGGTGGCTAAATTAAGGAGGAGGTAGAATTACAATTATTTAAACAGTAAGCAGCCTCTGTAAATAGTTTCTGAAAGCCTAGTTTGATGATCCAACTTTTTGGTCAAACAGAACTTTTATTTGCATAACAAAATAACACATGATAACTTAACTTAATAACTCAGTTTAATGAATTCAACCAGTTCTGAGATTTTTCTAACATACTGAACTATTAACTAACTAAGTACAATAATTAGATTTGCATAGTCCATTTAGAAATAAACAATTCAATTATATTTTGGTCTGAGTCCTATTTTCACAGTGAATGAAGGATAAGCATTTCTTGGCAAAAATCCAAAGTACATTCACAATTCAGGGCAGCTTGTTAAATCAGGGTTTTCTTGTGAAAACTGCATAAAATGTTTCCATCCTGTGTACCTCCAATTCATAGCTTGTCATCATATAATGCAGAGAGAGTCTGTTTGATACCACTACCATACATATGTGATGCTTTCATATTAATTCTGAAACCAAGTCATATGATGTATGATCTTTTCAGTTTTAAATCTGCCAAATGCAGTCTTTTTTCAGTCCAGCCACTTCAATCCAAATAACAATTGTCTATTATAACAATTAAGTTTTCAAAAATAAATCAGTACAATAAAGTCAGATGTTACTCTATGTCAAGTGCCAGGGAGAATAGAAGATTAAGGCAGTTCAAACGAATATAAAGATTTATTGCAAGCTTAAGCAAGAAGATAAACAAGTATCTGGCCAGCTGACCATTAAGGGAAACATGGGAAATATGAGACACATTCAAGGTAGGGTGGACTTAGATCTCTTGTGGGTATAAAAAGAAGTCATGACTTATGATGCATTTGACCCCTCCCTTAGGTTCAACTTGGTCATCTCCTACATTGTCTTCCCCACTAAGAACATTATTATTTCCATTCTATCCTCAAAGGCTGTATGGAAAAGAAAGGCAGCCTATTGACAGCTTTCTGAAAAACCAATAGGAGCAATACCAATTCTTATCTCTAGAGGTAGGTTATTTCAGAGAAGGGAAGATATTGCAAAGTGGGCTGTTCTCTAAACCTCTTCTTGCTTATATTTCCAGATGAGACACTTTTAATATGCCCTCTTTATTAGTTCTTACTAGATAGGCAATTCTACTTGGAGCAGACTGTTTTATAGGTAACCAAATTACAGGATAATAATTAGCATCTTAAATTGAACTTGAACATTTGCAAGAAATCAGTGCAGTTCCTGGAAAAAAATTATATCTTGTGGGTAAATCAAAAATACTGTGTCACTATATCAACAGCTATATTTCAAACCATTTTTATCTTTGTAACAGTTCTCAAGTTGAACTCATTTTAAATAGACTTAAACAATAACCATTCAAAATGAAACCCGCTTAATATTTTAAATCCTTTACATTTCATTATTTAAAATTATTAGATGGAATGAATCTTTTTCTGTGGGGCCGTAAAACTAATGATCTATGCTTGTACAATATGTTTTTTTTTTAATAGTATTTTGAGTTTCCCATACCCACCCATTTGAAGGGCCATTGACTTGAATGAAAAGGAATGGAGGAAAAAAAAATATTGATGCATTCAATGAGAAGAAAGCTGAGTCCATATGAACATTCTGCCCTTGTGCTTTTTGGTTCCCTTGAAGGCCCCTTATTCTACAATATCTTGAAACTTCTTCATTAAGTAATTTGTCATTGATTCAATCGTTGGATGAATTTTTGAGCTGGTAATAGTCTCCAGTATTACTGAACTGTATATCAGTGCATTTTTAGGCATAATATTGATCTATCAATATTCCTGACCTAGTTTTCTTGTTAAAAAAACTGGTTTTTGAATTACTGAGAACACATTTGCTTCCTGACCCAAATGTACTTTTTCAAGAGGCAACTGGACTTTCTTGTTTTTCTTTGAAGATGTTTCACTTCTCATCCAATAAACTTTGGATGTTCCTAACTCAGTTTGGATGAGAAGCAAAATATCTTAGAAGAAAAAACAAAGTCCGGTTGCTTCTTGAAAAAGGACCTTTGGACAACCATGACCTGGATAACTGAGAATCTCCATAGGTATCTACTTCATGACTTAATTCTACTTTAACTCCATTGAAGAGATTGTAAGTTGTTTGGAATCTATGAGACAATGGTCAAACAAGCATCCAAATGAAATTTTTATACTGCATTAGTTTTATTCTTTTAGTTTGATTATTAGAATCATTAGTTTGATTCTTTTTTAAAAGTATCTTGCATGAAATCTTTACTGATGTAGGTGAATCATCATCATTGTCACTTCAGTAGTCCAGCTTTATTTAAAGCAAGACTAGGTAAGCCTTAAGAGGAGGCAGAATTACAATTCCTAGTAGCCAAAGCTACTAGGTAGCTTTGGCTACTAGGGTATTCTCTGAAATGCCAGAAGTTCAGTAATTAATTACTTTTGCTGCTTAGCAATATTTCAAGAGTGTTCTTGTGAGGAAATGAGAGTGGGAGGGGGCTATCTGTATTGCTTTGTGCTGTAAAAGAAAGGTGGGATAGAAGACAAAATAAGCTAGAAATGATGTGAGGCTTTTAAAAATAAGAACAGTGATGATGATAATAATATAGACTTGACAATTGTTGATAAGAAAGTTTGGATAATAGACAAGGCAGTACCTGGAGACAGGAGAAGAGAAAGAACTGAAGAAAATCACAAAATACAAAGACCTTCAAATAGTAATAGAATGGTTGTAGCAAAAAATGAAATAAATGTAGTACCAATAGTAGTACGAAAACAACTGGAGCACCATTTAAACACTGTTGGCATTGAAACAAAAAATAGCCATCAATCAAATGCAAAAGGCAGTTTTACTTGGAACAGCTAACATCTTTCAACAATACATTTAACACCATCAAACAACAACTGCCTATCCCAGATCTTGATAAGTGGATAAAAATGTCAAACCAAGTCTATATATCTTGATGTGTTCAATGGTGTTCAACCATAACAATAAGAGTGGTTACCCTGTCCAGTTGATATTATAAAACTATTGCAACTGGCATTTACAGCTGCCAGATATGAGATCAGTAAGTTGTTTCACTTGCAAAAAAAAAAAAAGAGATAAAACCTTGTGTGATTTCCTCTTGTGTGTGGGCAGATACTGAATGCTTTGTTGTGACTCGGCTTGGTTGCAGATGGGCTCTTACTTTGGCTCCTCCTTATGTGCAGTTGATCTGAATTCTGATGGACTTTCAGACCTGCTGGTGGGAGCACCCATGTTTTCTGAGATTCGGGATGAAGGTCAAGTCACCGTTTTCCTCAGCAGAGGAAATGTAAGTATATGAATGAACCAAGCTAGCAGCTTGGAGAAATCTTTATAATACTTATCACAATTGTAATGTATTATGTCAATTTGGTTTTAGGGCATTAAGCAAATGTGGGATTGCAATTTTCCAATTTCTACTTAAGGAGTAAAACAGTTTTAATAAAACAAGGGGATGCATGTGCTTTTATTATCTCTTAGAATGTTATAAAATCTGTTTGAATTCCTTCTTGTGCGAGAGTGGACAAATCTGTTATAACACAAACAAGAGAATACTGGGATGTCTACCAGCCTAGATTATTCTCATTTTTACTATGTTTAGCCTGTTGTTATGACATTTTTCATTTGAAAAAAATCTAAACCAGCTTCTGTCACAATGAAGGTATCCTAAAAAAAGCACTGAAAAGTTTAGAACACACTGAAAAACAATAATGGAGCCAAGCAGACTTAACAGATTAACAGAGTTGAAAGGGACCTTGTAGGTCATCTAATCCAACCCCATGCCCAAGCAGGAGACCCTACACTATTTCTGCCAAATGGCAGTTCAATCTCTTCTTGAAAGTCTTAAGTGATAAAGCTCCCACAACTTCCGAAGGCAAGCTATTCCATTGGTCGATTGTTTTCAGTGTCAGAAAATTTCTCCTTATTTCCAGGTTAAATCTCTCCTTGTTCAGTTTCCATCCATTATTCCTTGTCTAACCTACTTACTGTGTCCGACCTATTTACTGACCTACTTAGAGAGGAGTGCTTTTCCAGTGTTTTTAAAGATGGAGATAATGAGAAGGTTTTTAGAGAGTTTGTGTGTGTGTGTGTATGTAGTATACACAAATACATACATTTGTGTGTGTGTACACACACAGCATACATACATGCACACAATAGGCACACAAACAAACATATACCCCCCTAGAGAGTGAGAAAGGCTTAAAGATTATTGAGTATGCTCCACCATAATAATAATAATACTTTATTTGCGGTCACAAACCAAAACACAAGTACAACAAAAGAAGAACATGGGAAAATTAATCATGAACAATTGGTCACCAAAACTTGACTAAGTGGAATTACAGCGTTCTCCTCTGATGGTTACAGCTCTTAAAAAAACCTTTTGCTTTATAGTCCAGTTTCAATCTTGTTATTAGAGATTCTGATATTTGAACTGGGAACTGTTAGGGCATGAGGTTTAAAACAAATGAAGCAACCAATCATGGAGATTGTATATTAGAAGAAAAGTAGCAAAATATACCAAAATACATAATTATGAACTGGCCCAGTGTTATTTAGAAGCCTGGATTTCTCTTGGCCAGGTGAGTAAAGTCACTTCTTTGCTGTACTCCAGCCTTTCCAGTTTACTAGTTCCAGAAACTTTGGATCACATACTTCAGATCTACTGTTGTATACATACATGGCCTTAGTAGGCATAGACTCTCATTATAGCCAGTTATGATTAAGAAAGCTGTATAATTGTAAAAAGAATATTTGACAAGCTGCAGAGTTAATAAGTGGGTATTGTTTGCTATTCATAGGAAGTAAGTCATTCAGGGATAACTGTATAATATAAATGGACGAGATCAAAGAAATTATTAGGATGTGTCTGGAAGAATTGCAGGTTATTAAGATGCATTGAGATAGCAATGAGAGAGAGTATAAACTTGTATCATATTTGATTCCAAAACAGATGTAAAATATGCCCCATAAAGCCAGAATTTTTAATTATTTTGCTGTTCATATTTTGGCTTGTATTATGTGCTAACATGTCAGTACTGTTCACATAGGGAGTTATTTTCAAGGCATGCTCATCAGGATCAGTACTTAATGACTGTGATTCAATACTTTTTCTTTTGTTTAAATATGGCAACTTTATGGGCAGCCATAGTATGCCTTAGAAGACTGAATTTGTACTACTACTGTGTTTCTCATAAAATAAGGCCGGGTCTTGTATTTTTTTTGAGCCCCGAAAAAATGGCTAGGCCATCTTTTCGAGGGTGACTTAATTCTCCCCCTTGCATCCTCATCTAGAGCACCCCGCGGGCAGCCTTGCCACCAGCTGCTCCTAATGGGTGATCATGGTGAAGCGCAGAGAGCTCCCTACTCCCACCAAACACCTTTGCTGCAGACCCAAGACCTTTGGCACCCGCCGCTGTTGCTTTCCCTTCTGCCCATTCTGCCACCACTTTTGGAGCGGTCGCTTCCGTGTTTGGAGTGCCGCTGCCATTTGGAGTGCCGCCGCCATTTGGAGCACCACCATCATGTTTGGAGCTGCCACTTCCACGTTTGGAGCTGCCGCCATGTTTGGAGTAGCGGCGGCGCTCCAAATGGCGGTGGTGCTCCAAACAGCGGCAGTGCTCCAAACGTGGAAGCAGCAGCTCCAAACACAGCGGCAGCTCCAGATGCGGACATGGCAACTCCAAACAGCGGCAGTGCTCCAAACAGCTGTGGGGTTCCGAACATGGAAGCAGCAGCTCCAAACGCGGCGGCAGCTCCAAATGCGGAAGCGGCAGCTCCAAACAGCAGCAGTGCTCCAAACAGCCGCAGTGCTCCAAACGCGGAAGCGGCAGTTCCAAATGCGGACATGGCAACTCCAAACAGCAGCAGTGCTCCAAACAGCAGTGGGCTGTTTCCAAACACCCATTCCAAACGTGGAAGCGGCAGCTCCAAACGCAGCAGCAGCTCCAAATGCAGAAGCAGCAGCTCCAAACGGCAGCAGTGCTCCAAACGTGGAAGTGGCAGCTCCAAATGTGGCGGCGGCATGGGCAGAAGGGAAAGCAACAGCGGCGGGTGCTGAAGGTCTTGGGTCTGCCGCAAAGGTGCTTGGCAGAGCTCTCCATGCTCTGCCATGATCGCCCATTAGGAGCAGCTGGTGGCGAGGAATTGCTGCCCGTAGGGCGCTCCTAATGGCAAGTTTGGAGCCCTTCCCCCCATTTTGCATGTTTTAAAATAGGCCTAAATTTGGGGGGGAGGGGCTTAATTTCATTTTATGCCTAGAAAACATGCTGGGTCTTCCTATTGGGGGAGGTCGTATTGTGGGAGAAACACGGTATTATTATTAGTAGTACT